>NW_027248278.1:11960934-12195934 GCF_041260155.1 Ptychodera flava
ATAGAATTAGTATATACTACTATACTATACAATCCACCGGCACAGATGTCATAGTCTGAGGACTAACACATTACAACTTCCCCGATGCTAACTTGACACCTATTAACGCCTGTTAATCAGATGCGAAAAGCGCAATCTGTATGCATTGAAGTTTGTTTACTCACAGTAGTAGTTAAAGAGGGGATTATTGACGATGAATTTTCTGGCCAGCATTATGGCAATGCGGACCTTGATATGCTCACCCTCAAGTCCTCAACACGATACGGACCATGGCTGACCCTTACCTTCATGGGTTGACCCATGGAGCTGGAAAAGGACGTCTCTTGCTTGGAGGAGGAACTGTCACAGTGATAAATCGATACCGGTTTTGGCCGTGCAATGCAAGAGTACATTGGCACCTGATTATGTGTACCTAGACGTGTATAAATCATCAGATCCGTTTCTAGCTCCATGGTGTAAGACTACGAATTATTTTGGAATGACTGCACCAGCGATGGTCCGCATCAAACAGTACCACAGAAAAAAAATTACACCGCAAATTTCCATGGACTCTTTTCCATTTTTTTGAAATCACATTACACCTGCACTTATCGTGAAGGCTCACTTCTCAGCCGTAAAACATTAGTTAAAGCTAGGTTTTCATATCAGTGACGTGTGCATGTGCGCAATTTTACTGTTGCTAAAGAGTGTCAATCGTCCTTCTGTGAATGCTAAAACACTTCTCCGAGCCATAGACCCTCGAGGGTCTATGTCCGAGCATAGCATCAATAACTTGCAATGTCTCTTCCTACCTCCATGAGTAAAGTAACATCCCCGGAAGATTTTATTTTCTGACATTTTGATCCTGCATACCCTCTGCTTGTTGACAAGCAATGAAGCTAACGAGCGTCCTACTGTTCATCATATCCTTGCCCCGAGATATCGGAGATTTCACCACCTTACAGTTCTGGTAAACCCGACTTAAAAGGACTGACTCTAGCTTCGATACTAGACGATACTAGATTCAGTAAAATGGCGCGTAAATATCCGATATATATCGGAGATTTCACCGCCTCACAGTTCTGGCCAAACCCGACTTCCAAGGACTGACTCTAGCTTTGATACTAGACGTAACTAGATTAAGTGAAATCGCACGTAAATATCCGATATATATCGGAGATTTCAACCCTTTATAGATCTTGCTAAGCCAATCTAATTTCGATATTGTATAGTCTAGTAGCCGTTAATATCGTATATCATATAAAAGTGAAATGTCGCCTTGTCCTCTGTTTCACACAAACGAGATCATCTTTGTCCGACAACGGAAGTTGACCGGGCGTTTCATTTCGCAATCCAGTTTCTTCCAGTGATTGTCATTCGAAGTGTTTTTTTTTTTCACAAAGAAACAATCTATAAAACTTCTCGACCAGTACAGCATAATTAAAAAAACAGACAGACAAATAGCTAGATAGATAGATCATGTGGGTGGATAGATAGATTCTCTTTGTGACAGCGACTGTGTACGAAGATAATACAGAGAAGATACATGTAGATGGACAAAGAGACGAAGAGAAACAGGGAGAAAGGAAGCAATCATTGTTCGCCGCGTTCGTTCAGTGAAATTTAAAATCGACGGAGGCTACGCTACACAAACAGGACTAAAATACCAACATTTATGTGGAAATGGAAATTTAAATTTCATGGTCACTGTTTTGGCCATTAAATGATAAGATATATATATATATATATATATATATATATATATATATATATATATATATATATATATATATATATGTCACTTTAAAAAATTCAGCGATGGCCACAAAACTGTTTCAGCTTAGTCATTTTGAAGGCATGTCTGCAGTAACATAGGATGGGGATTACGATATTGGCGTTGGGTGCCTTTCAACGACAATTCGCAGTGAGAAATATCCTTGTTTTCGTGAAAAATTGTCTTCCTTCAGTGACTGTCACTCTCACTGTGTTTTTATCTTAGGGGGACTTTTCAAACATAATGTGTACCACCGGTAAATTGCAGTTTGTAAGCTCTGTTCAAAAAGGAACGCAGTCCTCGCTTCTATCGTTTATGCGGCATATGCTGGCATAATTATGTTTGTTTAATTTGAATAGAAAAGGCTAACAACGTAAAGCGAGTTCTGTAAAAAGCATGCGAATCACTACCAGAGGAATAATTTCGACACCTTTTCATGCTCCATGAATCCATCATGAATGTCCATCAAATGTTGTTTCAACAAATTTTGCAAGTTTTGATGCATTATTTAGACAAAACATGATCTAACCTTTCGCCAAGGGCATTTGGCGAGAGATAAGCAGCATGGACCACGTGATCCACTGCCGTCCGCAGATAGGATTCAAAATTATGGTGAAGTCACCGTGGTTTAATGACCAGCTCGTAAATACCGTAGTCATGAGCGTTCATCTTACACTTTACACCCTTTGATGCAGCAAATACTGAGTCCGAATCACCAAAAATTCAAGTAAATCAAAGTCCGAACCGAAAACCTTTATCTACGACTGAAACTTAACATCATTCCGTTCGAGGCCCGCGGCCCCTCATTATCACCGGCATAAAAAAATCGGCGTCATCAAGGGACTCTCAATTTTGTATTTTTATATTTTTTGATTCGGATGTAGCTTTACCTACACTTGGCTATTTAAAAATTGAATTCGTTCTCCACTGCTTGATGTAAATGTTCTGCTGGGAGTGTTTGAAGACTGTGAGACAATCACAATTATCACCTGTGTTGTTTGCTGAATTAGCAACCTCAAGAATGGTACAAATTTACGATTTTCTTCTGACGGAAGTCCTTGTCTGATTCAAAACGTTTGATAAAACGATTGTGACTGGCGAGGCTACATCAGGATGCAATGCACTCGAGTCGAATAGAACATAGACAATGTCTCTGTTTTTTCTTGTGAGATGGGGTGAGGTAATATAAGGTATACAGCTGCCGCTATGTCGTCATAAGTACGGACCGAAAGAAAGTAGGAGTTATACTTGTAAAATTTGAACTTTAGTAGCAGTCAAGTCTACAAGTTATAGAAGTCGAGCGAAGTCTGCACGCCACGGTCATTCCACTCGCTTTTGTGGAGTGACCGTGCTTACGTCGTTCGACCATTTTCAGCTTTTGTGCTAGGTGTTGGTACAACGAAGCGTCTTTTCGGTTCTTTTGTGCCGATGTCGCATCGCAATTGCCATGTGGAACCCCGAAATTTCGGGATTGCATACATGGCTAGTTAGCATCGGCGAAGTTGTAATGATGTACTGCTTTGTGACCAGAATCTTAGTAATTTCAATTATAAAGTATCTCCCGCAATGCACTGTTAAGCAGTACAGACTCACTGCACGGAAGCTATGCTGGTGTGGGTACAGACTCCGTCTAGGAAATTAGTTCTACTTTCGAGTAAGAAACACGATTTGGTCGGTGTTTTGCATAGCTTGTGAGCGTCTTTGTAGGTTTTCACATTTGTTACAATCTTAGATTTCTAACGTGTTTTCATGGGGTTTTTTTGAAGTTTGGTCGCAACCATTGTGAGACAGATTGAAAGGACCATGTGCTTTCCCGAGTGAACTGTGAGCCATTCTCCATCTAAAGCTATCGTAGAATTAGATTGATTGAGTTAGTAGCGTTGATTTTTTGATAGCCAATAGTTTAACCGGAAAGTGTAATTCTGTTCACCCTGACAAAGTGATTTATATAACTTTGCTATGCAATGGATTAAGATAATTGATGTCACTACCTGCTGACTCAAAGTGTGTGTGTGTGTGTATGTGTGTGTGTCTGTCAGTCTGTGTGTGTGTGTGTGTGTGTGTGTGTGTGTGTGACTGTCAGTCTGTCTGTCTGTATGTGTCTGTCTGTGTCTGTGTCTGTCTGTGTAAGTTCATGTTATCCAGATATACTCGATAAGAACGATAGTTTTCAACGAAATTACTGCCTATTTGTTTTAGAACACGGAGGTCGCCAGATGTTAGAAACCAGTGATCGATAAAATAATGGCAGTTTATCAACAGATTGTACTGTTGTGCAGCTATGCACTTCCTTGATATGCACTTGACATGTTTTACTGACTGAGTCACTGCACACAAGAAACACAACCGTGATTTCAAAGCCTACCCTTACTTTTTCAGTGAGTGTCATCAAACAATCAAGACAATGTCGCCAAAGTAAGTGTCAAATGTATAAGTCATTCTTTTAATGAGCAATCGGTAAATCGGATCGGAAAAATCTCGCAGGACTCAACACACACACACAATGAAATCAAGTCAGTTTGCACCTTCAAACTAAAAACATCAACTTCTTCTCACACTTTTCTCAAGCATACTGCCGAATGTTCTCTTTTCTGTGCAGTGAACAGGTTTCGATAATCGAGGATAAAATCTTATCAATTATATCAAATCTAATATAATCTATAAACTTTTGTTTGTAATGTAATCTAAAGCCTTTTATCGCTAAAAGAAGAAACTTAATCATACTGAAGAGAATGTTTCGCGATAACGAGCGTTTACTATTTCATATAAAGTGATTGATGAACTTGAAAATATTCGTAGCATTGTTAGCAAATAATATAACCTTTTGGATGCATGCATACATACATACATACATACATACATACATACATACATACATACATACATACATACATACATACATACATACATACATGCATGCATGCATGCAGAACATTGAAGAACATTGAAGCCCTGTAAAAACTATTCCAAGGATGTTCACCTTGACAATGTGATTAGAATAACTTTGCTATGCAATTTATTAGAATAAAGTTGATGTCACTAATTGCTGACTCAAAGTATGTGTGTGTGTCTGTCTGTTTGTCTATGTCTGTCTGTGTCCGTATGTATCTGTCTGTGTAAGTTAATGTTATCCAGATATCCTCTTTTAGAACGATAGTTTTTAACGAAATGAATGCCTTTTTGTTTTAGAACACGTACGTCGCCAGATGTTAGAAACCTGTGATTGATAAAATAATGGCACTTTATCAACAGATTGTACAGTTGAGAAGCAATGCATATCCTTGATATGCACTTGACATATTTTACTGACTGAGAACAACACTTTCACTGCACTCAAGAAACACAATCGTGATTTCAGAGCCGCCTCTTACTTTTTAAGTGGGTGTCATCAAACAATCAATAAAATATCGCTAAAGTTAGTGCCAAATGTACAACGCCTCTTTTGATGAGCAATCCATAAATCCGGTCGGAAAAATCTCGCTGGAATCAACACACACAGAATGAAATCGAGGCAGTTTGCACCTTCAAACTAAAAAAACATCAACTTCTTCTCACACTTTTTCGAGCATACTTTCGAATATTCTCTTTAAAATTAAGGGTATACATTTGGTAAGGAACAAATATGACCAATATTTTACTGACACTTGAAATTAAAATGGCTGTGATATCAGTTTGCCCAGATGAGGAAAATTAAATATTGAACTTCAGAGTTCATGTTCTGAATGAGAAATGTTGTTCACACATTCTACTGTTACAGTGTACCTTTGTAATTTATCGTACTATGCTTTACTTCGTTTATACATTCTCAATTATAATATAGATACTGTATTTACAACATAAACTTGCTACAGTGGTAGAATTAGGAAGGAAGAAAATCATATCAAATTTAGCTGTGGAAACGCAGCTATCTGTTGGCGGGGTAGCGTGCGTCGCTATGCGGGTCATCAAAAGGTAAACCCAGAACGGATAGCTGCGGGCCAACTTGGAGCGTAAAAAGGTCTATTACGACGACACAACTTATGTCGGAAATTTGAACGGCAAAATAAACCAAAATGAGTGAAATTCAATAAAACGACCTATACCTGCCTGAACTCTAATTATTGCTTATTCCCTAACTCCTTTTGTGAACAAAAGCTCTGGTTCGTTTGCGTTACGTATTTCGGCTGATTTTCCAAGAAGTACTCAAGATTTTCACTCCAGCAGCGTACTTAGACTTCTATCGATAAGCTAATAAGGACGTCGTGTGTTCGCATAGCGTGACGGCAGGTCAGAGCGACAATCTTGAGTATTCCTTGGAAAATCAGCCGAATACGTAAACTAACCAGATATTTTGTTCACAAAAGGAGTTAGGGAATGAGTAATAACAAGAGTTAAATTAGGTATAGGTCATTTTATTGAATTACACTCACTTTGGTTTATTTTGCCGTTCAAAGTTCCGACATAAAATGTGTCGTCGTAATCGACCCATTTTGTAACTTGTAAGTGCTCTTTTTTGCATGGCTTGCGAACTTCTAGTTTACCAACACAATAAGTTTTCCCGCCAAAATGGGTAAAGTTACTCAAATACTGACGTGTACTCTCAACTCTGAATAAAATGGACAGTGGCTTTTGAGAGAGCGACTTTGTGTTCAATGATATGAACTTGGATAAAGGTGTGTCTAGAATTAACTGCTCTGAACGTTATAGACGACTTGTTATTGTAGACGCTTCAATCATCATTACCATACAAATACTGCAACACGATTGTCCAACACCTATGCCTTATTCTTTTTTGTTTTGATGATGAACCTCGTTAAAGGGTTTAGTGTCGACTGGCTAATAACGGACAGTCAGAATCCAGCTTACACATATAAGGAGTGTTTCTCATTTCAGTGGTTTGTTGTTTATTTTATTTTATTTTATTTTATTTATTTTATTAATAATGACTTCCACAGCCGAGGCCATTTATGGAAGACTGTTAGTAAAAATACAGATACAGAGTTAAAACATGAAGACAAGACGAACAAACCTTAACAAATACTGAGAAAACAATGTTTAAAACATTTTTAAAACCATTTAAATTTACAGAAAAAGGATCAATGTCATTGTATTCGTTTAAAAGCAAATTAAATTGTCTCGGTATTCTACTAAAAAGAGAGTCACGAACACAATTAACTCTACCAAATGGCACATGAAACAAAGTAGTACGCCGCGTTGAAAACCTTGGTACATGAAGACTAAAAAATGAAGCTAAAGCATTAACATTAAAATTTGCATTTATGCATTTGTATAAAAATATATGATCAAAAATAGTCCTCCTTGATTTTAATGACTGTAAATTGTAATATGCACAACGAGTCAATGTCATCACTGTAAAAACCGGTAATTCTTTATGAAGAAATGTTAAAAATTTATGCTGTACTCTTTCAATTCTATCAGACTGATGTTTACTTATACTGTTCCAAATAACAGAAGCATATTCAAGATTAGACCTTACCAAGGTAAAGTACAATAATTTTAAAACGTGCTCACTGTTAATACAATTATTACAATTGGTACCATTGTAAGCTGTAGTTGGCTATTACATTTGATAAATAGAATTCGTTTTGATGACGACACTTAAATCAAATCATAGATCTCGTTGTAGTCATAGATCTCGTTTGTAATATATCGTACCTCTATAGCAAGTCATAGCACTATCTATCTATCTATCTATCTATCTATCTATCTATCTATCTATCTATCTATCTATCTATCTAATTTATTTAAAGCGTTATATATATATATATATATATATATATATATATATATATATATATATATATATATATATATATATATATATATATCCTCGTTAAGAACGGTAGTCTTAAATAAAATTTATAAACACGGACGTCGCCAAATGTGAGAAATTAGTGATCGATGAAATAATGATACTTGATCAACAAATGTTCCACCTTGACAGTTATGCACGTCTTGAATATCTACTTGACACATATTACTAGCTGCGCACAACACTTTCAAGGTACACAACAATGCAATTATGATTTCGAAACCTACTCTTACTTTTTAAGTGTGTGTCACAAACAGTTTAAATAGCATTGCCAGAGCAAATGTCAAAAGTACAACGTACTCTTTTAATAAGGAAACCTTCAATCCTTCAGAAAATGTCACTGGGAAATCAAAACGCACAGAATGAACCAGAGATAATTTGCACCTTCACATTAAAAGACATCAACTTCTGCTCAAACTTTTCTCAAGCATACTTCCGAATGTTCTCCTTAAGGTAGTATGCACCTCGAGAATAAAAGACTTAAACTTTTGCTCTAACTTTTCTCAAGGAATCTTTCAACCATTCTCTTTCAAAATCTAGAATAACCAGATATGAACTGAATATGCTCACGTGTTTTAAACAGGTTCATTAATAGTAGTACCCTTCACAGAACAATAAGATATATGTTATCACTATATGTAGCAGGTTTTTTTTTTAACTTCGCACAGTACTGTCAGAGTTTAATCAATAATTACAAAACTGTATTAAATATGCCAATGAGATGTTAATTTACTTGACACTGCACAATGCTTCATGGGACAATTACATATCCATCAGAGCAACATTTGTAACATGTTTAATTGAATTTAGTGCTGTAATTTTAGAGCAATGTAACTAATTACAAAGTTCATTAAATATGCAAATAAACCCTAAATTAACTTGACACTGTACAATGATTCATAGCACAATTAAATATATATCAAATCAATTTCTGCAGCACGTTTGACAAAATTCGGTGCCGTAATTTCAGAGTTATATACCAAATTACAAAGTTTATTAAATTTACAAATGAACCCTTAATTAACTTTACACTACTAACTACTTTACAACACAGTTAGATATCTGTCGGATCAGTATATAGAGCAGTTTTCATGACGTTTGATGCAGTTATTTCGGAGTTATATGACTAATTATAAAACTTCATGAAATATGCAAATGGGCTAATTATTAACTTGACACTACTCAATGCTTCTCAGTACAATTGGTTATTTATCAGATCAACATCTGTAGCAAGTTTCAACAAATTTAATGCTGTAATTTTGGAGTAATATTACTAATTTCAAAGTTCATTGAATATGCAAATGAACCCTTACACTAGTTAATGCTTTACACTACAGCTAGATATCAGTCAGACCAGTATCTGCAGCAGATTTCATCACATTTGGTGAAGTTATATCGGAGTTACATGACTAATTACAAAACTTCATAAAATATGCAAATGAGCTATTTGTTAACTTGACACCGTCAAGTGTCCTAAGTATAACTAGATATATATCAGATCAATATTTGTTGCAAGTATCATCAAGTTTCGTGCAGGAATTTTAGAGTTATCTCACTAATAACAAAAGTTCATTAAATATGCAAATGAGAAGATAATTGACATGACACTCACAGTATATCATAATGTTCTGAGACTGTCATCTGTGAAAAGTTTCATGAAATTTGGTGCAGTATTTCTTGATATATGTCTACACTGTCATTACCGTCTCCATAGGGAAACCATTGTACGGAAAAAAAAAAACAATATTGCATAACTTCATTAATATGCAGGCCACAATAACCAAAATCTAATCAGATCTTGCAAGTAGCATATAGTATCCGTGTGCCAAATCTGACTGGAATCCGTTCATGCGTTTTTGAGTTATCGTGTAAACAGACAGACAGACAGACAGACAGACAGACAGACAGACACACACACACACACACACACACACACACACACACTAACTAAGTTACACACACACATGGACAGACAGACAGACATCGCTATGACATTAGCCCACGTGTTTACACACATGAGCTAAAAATAGGGGGTCACCATGCAAATTTTGGTACAAGAGAAACAAATTACCCAGAGTTACCGATATTAGAAATTCAAAATGGCCGCTATCCCTGTGTTAACTCTATCGAGGAAAAAAATCTAATTTCGAAAAACTAAGCCGGTGAAGAGTTTTCTTTCACCAACAGCTTTAAAATGAACCCCACAAGTAGTATATCAGAAGAGAATTGTAAAAGTCCGGGTCCGAATATCTGTCCCTGAGGTGCGTTCTACATTAAAATAAAGGGTACAAATTATGGTACTGGACACAATATTACCTAGTGTTTACTGACACTTAAAATTACCAGATATGAACTGAATATGTTCACGTGTTTTATAACAGGTTCATTAATAGTAGTACCTTTCACAGAACAATAAGATATATGTTATCACTATATGTAGCAGGTTTTTTACAACTTCACACAGTACTCTCAGAGTTTAATCACTAATTACAAAACTTTATTTAACATGCAAATGAGCTGTTCATTAACTTGACACTGCTCAATGCTTAATGGGACAATTAGATATCCATCAGATCAACATTTGTAGCACGTTTTTTTTTTAATTTAATGCTGTAATTTTAGAGTAATGTCACTAATTAGAACGTTGATTATAAATATGCAAATAAACCCTAAATAAACTTGACACTGTTCAATGATTCATAGCACAATTAAATATTTATCAAATCAATATCTGTAGCACGTTTCACAAAATTTCAGAGTTATATACCTAATTACAAAGTGTATTAAATATGCAAATGAACCCTTAATTAACTTTACACTACTAAATGCTTTACAATATGTGCAGCAGTTTTCATCACATTTGATGCAGTGATTTCGGAGTTATATGACTAATTATAAGACTTCATGAAATATGCAAATGAGCTAATTATTAACTTGACACTGCTCAATGCTTCTCAGTACAATTGGATATTTATCGGATCAAAATCTGTAGCAAGTTTCATCAAATTTAACGCTGTAATTTTGGAGTAATAATCACTAATTACAAAGTTCATTAAATATGCAAATTAACCCTTAATTAACTTCACACAAATAAATGCTCTACACAATTAGATATCTATCGGATCAGTATCTGCATTAGTTTTCATCACATTTGGTGCAGTTATTTTGGAGTTATATCACTAATTACAAAACTTCATAAAATATGCAAATGACCTATTTGTTAACTTGACACTGCCAAATGCTTCTCAGTACAATTAGATATTTATCAAAACAATATCTGTACCAAATTTTACTGACTTGGGTGCCGTAATTTCAGAGTTATATACCTAATTACAAAGTTCATTAAATATGCAAATGAACCCTTAATTAATTTCACACTACTAAATGCTTTACACTACAGTTAGATATCAGTCGGATCAGTAGCTGCAGCAGATTTCATCACATTTGGTGAAGTTATATCGGAGTTATATGACTAATTATAAACCTTCATAAAATATGCAAATGAGGTATTTATTAACTTGACACTGTCTAATGCTTCTAAGTATACTTAGATATATATCAGATCAATATTTGTTGCAAGTATCATCAAGTTTGGTGCAGGAATTTTAGAGTTATCTCACTAATACTACCTGCCCAGAGAATTCACCAATATCTTTATAACACTAGTATATATTCCACCGGATGCAAACAGAAATGCTGCCTGTGAAAACTGTCTATGATGTGGTTACGTCAAGTTCGAAGAGTAAGCCGGACGGTCTACATATCCTATTTGGTGATGTCAATCACTGTTTGAATGACTTGAAGCGTGAACTTTCTGGTTTTGAACAGTGTGTCACTTGCAGCACACGTAAGGATGCATTGTTAGACCCTTTATTTTGCAACGTTAAAAAGTCATATAAGTGTAAACAGCTACCTCCGCTGAAAAATAGCGACCATAATATGCTTCACATGATGCCAAAGTACAAGTCTAAATTGAAACGTTTTAAACCAACAGTATTTGCGAAAGTGATTATGGATGAGTCGGGTATTGACAGAATGAATGCGTGTTTCGAGTTAACGGATTGGAATTTATTTATTGCGGATGCTGCAGGTGATGTGAATATTTTAGTCGACGTTGTCACTTCTTACGTAAGTTTCTGTAGTAATTTGCATTTTCAGACTAAACATGTCAAATGTTTTCCAAATAATAAGCCATGGGTCACACCAGATCTAAGACGGGCAATACTTGATAAGCAAAATTCATTTGGCAAAGAAGATTATCATCAGAAACAGGTTCAGTTGAACAGGAAAATACGTAAAGCTAAACGGGAATATAAAAATAAAGTTGAAGATCTTTTCAGAACAAATGATTCTAAACAAGCCTGGAAAGGCCTAAAGGTTCTTACTGGTATGGACAAGAAATGTAAAAATCAGGTTATCTTGTCCGAACCAGGTGCGGCAGACCGTCTGAACAGATTCTATGCTCGTTTTGATCGTGTAGATTTTAGTCATGAACACCGAAACATAAGAGGAAGTTTACAAAGTTCTTTGCAGGACGACTTCACGCTCTCTGACAGCCTTGTTCGTAAAGCTTTAAGTAGAATCAGGGGGAATAAAGCACCTGGTCCGGACAAAATCAGTGGTAGGCTCCTTAAACACTGCAAAGATAGTCTACGTTATATCCTTCATTATGTGTTTGAGTTGTTCTTATCTACAGGTATTTTCCTTTACCGTGGAAAGTCGGAGAGATAATACCAGTCCCAAAAAAAAAACAACTACCACGGGTAGACAATGATTTCCGTCCTGTCATTTTAACGTCTATTATCTCCAAATGTTTAGAACGTGTTGGTTTACAATTGCTTATGCCACATATACAAAACCATTTTGATCCTTTGCAATTTGCGTACATATTTGGCCGCTCGACTGACGATGCAATCTGCACACTAGTCCATCGTGCGATTAAGCATTTAGATGCTAAATCGTCAAATACAGTTAGAGTCTTGTTCATTGACTATTCGTCAGCATTCAATACGATTCAACCCCACCTAATGCTAAACAAATTGAATGTTTTCAATGTTCCTAGCTATTTACAACTTTGGATTTTAGATTATCTGACTGGTAGGTCTCAGTATGTTCGCACCAGCTTTGAAACATCAAGTACAATTTCAATTAATACAGGAGCACCTCAGGGCTGTGTGTTGTCACCTGTTCTTTTTGTTTGTATACAAATGATCTAGCTTGGGACACTACAATGATTGAGAAGTATGCAGATGACACAGGGGTTGTGGGGTTTATTTCGAGCGATGACGATCAGGAATATTTTGAGTGTATCGACTTTGTTAACACCTGGTGTAATGACAACTATTTAGATCTTAATGTGTCAAAGACGAAAGAGCTTGTTCTGGACTTTAGAAGGGAACAAAATGATAAAACAGTCAGTTGTGATAAATAATATGAAGGTAAAGAAAGAGTGTCAGCATATCCATACTTAGGCTGTATGATCGACTGTAAACTGTCATTCTCACAACATGTAGAAAATCAACTGAGAAAGGTAAACAAACGAATGTATTATGTAAGATCGATGAGAAAGTTAAATGTAAGTTCAAGTGTAATTGCTCTTTTTTCAACTCAACAATATCATCTATTATTAACTATGCTAGCACCGCTTTCTACGATCTGCTATCAAATCATCTCAAAGAAGACCTCAATCGACCTACAAAAATATGTAAAAAGCTGCTTGATGACAACCGGGATGAACTTGCGCAGAACTCAGAGGTATACAAAGATAAAGTTATTCTATATACCTTTTAGACAGTTTCAGATTTTTATTTTATTCTCAATTGAACACGTCCCAAACCCCAATAAAGTATAAATTTTCTGAAAGCCCTGATATAGAGATATCCGACCAAGCACAGTACAAGTCATTATTTGCATAGGAGTCACGTGACAAGCTTTTGCTCAACCTTCCAAAAACCGGTTTTTCCCGCCTTATGCGAACACGCTGCAAGATTTCCGGTTTGAATTTCTTCATTGACAAGCCTTGACAATATCCTTCAAAACCGTGTCTGGGATTTTCTTTATATGCCTTTGTTTTTTTAATGCGCTCTTAAAGGTGTTAGATGAAGGTGCTTTTCAAGGAATTTTAATTATCACGCCATATAATTTGAATGGAGCCTCCGGGAAAAAATCGCAGACACGGTTTTGAAGGATATTGTCAAGGCTTGTCAATGAAGAAATTCTAACCGGAAATCTTGCAGCGTGTTTGCATAAGGCGGGAAAAACCGGTTTTTTGAAGCTTCAGCAAAACGCTTGTCACGTGACTCTTATGCAAATAATGACCGTGTACTGTGCTTGGTCGGATAGCTCTATATCAGGGCTTTCAGAAAATGTATACTTTATTGGGTTTGGGACGTGTTCAATCGAGAAAAAAAATAAAAATCTGAAAGTGTCTTAAAGGTATTTAGCTACCTTAAGATGGCAAAGAAAATATGAAAGATCCGAATCATCCACTCCATACAGAATACGAATACCTTCCAAGTGGTCGTCGCCTTAGGGTTCCACGTTCTCGTACAAATAGATTTAAGCATAGCTTTGTACAAAGGTCAATCAGTCTATTGAATCAGTTGTAACCTGATGCGTGTCTGTGTACATGTATGTATAGGTATTATTATAAGTACATTTAGTCTTTATGCATTATATTAATTTTTCTTTTTGTCTTCTGCCAATGTACACAAATTTCGTGTAACTATTACATGACAAATAAAGAATGGATGAATGAATGAATGAATGAATGAAATGAATAATAACAAAAGTTCGTTAAATATGCAAATGAGAAGATAATTGACATGACACTCACAGTATCATCATAATGTTCTTAGATTGTCATCTGTGAAAAGTTTCATGAAATTTTGTGCAGTATTTCTTGATATATGTCTACGCTGTCATTACCGTCTCCATAGGGAAACCATTGTACAGAAAAAAACGATATTGCATAACTTCATTAATATGCAAGCCACACTAACCAAAATCTAATCAGTTCTTGCAAGTAGCATATGGTACCTGTGTACCAAATCTGACTTGAATCCGTTCAGGCGTTTTTGAGTTATCGTGTAAACAGACAGACAGACACACACACACACACTAACACACACACACGGACAGACAGACAGACATCGCTATGACAATAGCCCACGTGTTTACACACGTGAGCTAAAATGGCTGTAATACCAGTTTGCCTCGATGATGGAAAATTAAATATTTTATTATAAAAACTTACGCCAGTGAAAATTCATTTGTTCGATGAGCTTCAAAGTTCATGTTCTGAATGAGAAATTTTATTCACACATTCTACTCTTATTCTTTACCTTTGTAATTTATTGTACTATGCTTTCCTTTGTTTATACATTCTGAATCAAAATAACAACATTGTATTAACAACTCAAACCTGCTACAGAAAAGCAATTACGAAGGAAGAAAATCTAATCAAATCATACCAAACATTATTCATCTAAAGTATTTTGTTTCGAATGTAATGTACAGCCTTTTATTTCTAAAAGAAGAAAATTTATCATTCTTAAGAACACGTTTCGCGATAACAAGCGTTCACTATTTTGAACAAAGTGGTTGATGAAATTAAAAAATCTTTGTAGCATGGTGAGCACATAATGTGACCCGTTGCCCTCTTGCTCATTGGAAATGTACTAATTGTCTATTTCGGACCATGTGTCTCATTATTTTAGTATGTAATCCATCTTCTCTTGCCAAGTCTTCTTCTCTTGGCAGCATGCTTGTCCTGGCAGCCTGATGTTTCCCGTTAGTGACTGGTTAAGACATTGTAGTAGAACTGACGGCCGGTACAGTGAGTAAGTTAGTGGCTTGGAAATTCTAGTGTAACAAACGTACCATTCGAGCGGACGATGAGTGAAATCACAAGCACTCGAAATCAGACACTGTTACAAATTAAAGAATATCTTCGTTTTGAGTGGTATCAAAACATGCCATCATCTAGTGACTGCAACAGTTTAAGCAATATATTACACAAATTGATTGAAGGCTACCGCAAGCATTACTCGAACAAGCACGTGCATAACCTGGTGAAAACTGAATGTACTGTCGTGGTCAAAGGTGTGACAGGGTGTTATTCGGAGCAGAAAACTACCAGAAAACTATGTTTAGCAACTATGAAAATTAAATAGGTATGATATTTGCAATATGCTCCGAAGAGATACAAAATATATCTCTCTTCTGTCTGTCTGTCTGTCTGTCTGTCTGTCTGTCTGTCTGTCTGTCTGTCTCAGTCTTTTCCTTTTCCAAGTGAAACCTACACTCGATTGTGTTTTGTAAATATTTGTTGGTTGGTAAACCAAGTGAACACGATCAATCGAAATCTATATCTTGTAAAACACTATCCCCACAATACAGATAAACTGTTAATGAGTATGGAGATGCTTTAGAGATGAAAGATGTGCCTGATATATCTGCTGAATCTAATCTGAAACCAGATGCTACCCTTGATATCAGTTCGGATCTAGAAATGACAGATGTCCACAATTGTATAAGCAAAGGTCAAATTAAATGTAGTGATGATTCAGTTCGTGAGAAGGAAAATCAAGGAGATGTTGACTTTTCAGACATAGAACAATGTGATGGAGGTGATACAAAGACCACAGAAATTTTCACTGAGAAAATCAATTTAAAGATTAACCTAGCAGATACTCTAAGAAAACTAGGCAAAAAGTTAACCATTATGACTTTGGAAGACTTCAAAAGGCCATTAGTCACGTTTTGAAGAGATCGACGGCAAGCAGATCAGACGGAATAGTTGAATGGCCCAAGAAATGAAAACATCTGAAGTACGTAGCGAAGGAGAAGGGTGGTCTCTTTTTTCAGGATGTAACGCCTCTGCGTAGGTTAGCCAATATTACAGTGCAGTAAAGAACACATGTTATGAACGAGTAGATTCATGTTAGGATTCCGGATGATTGTGTAACTTGTTATAAAGTTGAACGAAAAGAACGGGAAATTTATCAGCATTTAGTCACGTGTTGTGGTAACAGTTTAATGAGAGACCATCGTTTATGAGTTTCTTTTTGATTAACGACAGAGGAAACAATAGCAAAACAAAAAAGGCCAAACAATCAATTACACAAAAATATTACGTGTTTAATCATTAGTGAGATAAGTAAAATCTGTATCTTCTTATACCTCGTTACCAGAGTCTATAAGAATTACTATATATTGCGATTGACCAGGAGCAGTCTTTTCTTGAATACCAGATGGTATTAGGTAGGGTATGCCTGAAGGCCTAGCTTCCTTTCCGTTTGTCTTTGAGTGGTTGTAGGCTATATAAAATACAGGGTAGAAAGACTCGTGAAAAAATGAATCTTTGATTACCTCTTTGTTTATTTACCCCTGCCTTTTGTAATGAAAATAATTTTGAATCTAGTACGTCCAATATAGTCGATGCCTCCTTGTGAGCATAGCATCTCTCCTCCAAATTGCTACTTCTTTGACAATGTGACAGACAGAACGATAACTAACCTTGGTCACAGTATGTGGTATAAAAAGATAGGTGATTCTCTTGTCCATCACACCACAATTTACTCTAAGACTTCTTTTATTTGACATAAAAGGAGGGCTACATAACCCCGGTTAAGATGGAGGACGGTTCATTATAGCCATTTTCTGTTGGTTGTTGTTTAAGATCGTCGTGTTCTGAACACATAGACATGCACAGGTCTGGTCGGGGAGGTGTTGTTGAAGTTTTGGGCCAGTGACCTGTTACATCGCTCTTTGGTCCGCTGGCTCAGAAAATGCAATTCTGAGCAGGCATTTAACATCCTCTCGACAAAAGTTGCGAGGTTGGGCTTTAGAGTTTGCGGCGCATTGTGTTAAAGAAGTGAATGATTACAGCGAGTTATGCAATTCCTTACTGAAATGGTTTCCGACATGAGGTTTGGAGGACGAGTTCCGCCTCCAAGATAAGACAATTTTTCGAAAGAAGGATCAGTCTATTAAAGATATTTCACACGGAATACGGCAGATCGTGTCAAAGGCATATCCCAGTGCATCAGACGATTGTCTTGAACGGTTGTGCATCAATTAGTTGTTTCTGGCTGTCAGGGATGATTCTCTGCAGAGAAAAATAAATGAAGCGTCCAGGTTGAAAGGTGCCAAATACGATACGGGCTTACAAGGACTGACATTACATGTATTGGATAGATTAGGTCGAGTACAGACTGAAATTCAATCGAGCAGTAGAAATAAAGCAAGAGTCCGAGATACAAATACGAAACATGTACGTTGGTGTTGCAGTAAGAAAAGGCATCGTGAGCAGAATTGCCCTCAACGCCGGCAGGAGCAAACTGAAGAAGAAGATAAGCAATTAATCGACCAGGAATTGCTAGAACCGGTCGTCCTTCAATCCGATTAAAACAGTCAACGTATTGAACGCCGTTGCTGCCTTCTTAGGTCTATTTGCTGTATTTGATGAGATGACATCAATATATGATTTTGTAATTCCTTTATATGATTAGGTCGTGTCAATATATGATTAGGTGACGCCTTTATATTATAAAGTGGTATCAGTATATCATTAGGTGCCCTTAATATATATTAAGTGACATCAATATATGATTTTGTAATGTCTTTACATGATTATGTCGTGTCAATATATGATTAGGTGACGCCTTTATATTATAAGGTGGTATCAATATATCATGAGGTGCCCTTAATATATAATTAGGTAACTTCAATACATGATTAGATCGTGTCAATATATGATTAGGTGACGCCTTTATATTACGAGGTTGTGTCAATATATCATTAGGTGCTGTTATTATTATAATTAAGTGACATCAATATATGATAAGGTCGTGTCAATATATGATTAGGTGACGCCTTTATATCATGAGGTTGTGTCAATATATCATAAGGTTCCGTTAATATATAATTATGTGACATCTACATGTGAATAGGCAATGGCTTTATATTTCGAGTCAATAACAGTATATGATTAAGTAGTGCTCATATATTGTTATATCATAGCAATACATGAATTGTACAAGCCATTATATTATAAGGTTATGTAAATATATTATTTAGTAGCGTCAACATATTATGTCCACATGTCATTATTAGTATGTGTAACGTCTTTATTATTATGTTTAAAGTCACCATATGATTATATAGAGGACGCATGCCTTCGGACACTTTCTTTGAGCGTGCAAACTTTCATTCGCTTTGCCCGACGCATGAGTTCCTAAGGGGTACATCACTCAAATCTCAATGGATGAAACGGATTTTACGGGAGTTGGGACTTAGAAATCTCTTGCAGAAATTCATAAACGAATGAGTCGACCCTAAAGTAGTGATCTCATTATCAGATTGAGAGTTGGAGCGTCTTTGCGCGAGTATTATTGGTGATCGTTCAATACTCCTGAGTAAGTGCAAGAGCACAGTTGCACCTGACAAGAGTGCGGCGCGTGTATAAAGTGATCCAATCGCTGCTGGCAGTGTAGGTCTACAGTCGAATTTGCGACGAGATGTATCGTATTTGTCGATATGTCGTATTTCTGCAGTAAACAATGTCAGACGAGGGTGGACACAGAGAGACGTCAAACATAAAGTTTGATCGTGCATAGTTGTGGAAACGCAGCTATCTGTTGGCGTGGTAGCGTGCGTCACTATGCGGGTCATCAAAAGGTCAACACCGCCACGGGGTCGACCATTTTATGAACAGCATAGCGACGCACGCTGGTCTACCCCGCCAACAGATAGCTGCGTTTCCACAGCTAGATCGTGGAATGCAATATTCTTGTGTTTAGCTGATCGAAATACAGCTGTATGACAGCATATAACAGCATGTTTGACGTCTCTCCCGCCGTTTCCGCCCTCGTCTGACATTGTTTACTGTGGAAATACGACTTGGAGTGAAAAGAATGTCCTTTAGCGCGATATATCTCGTCGCGTAGGCCTGCACTACTAACAGCGATTGGATCACTTACACTTGTGCCACACTCTCTTCCAGTACAATAGTGCTCTCGCCCTTGCTCTGCATGGCAGGGCTGTGTGTTGCCGGCATTATACGGCCCCGTAGGAGGCCGTAAAACGCCGGTAACACACAGCCCTGCCATGCAAAGCTACTCTCGCCCTTACTCTGGAGTCTTGAACGATCACAATCGTACTCAAGTCCATCTGATAATGAGATCACTAATTCAGGATCGACTCATACGTCTATGAATTTCTGCAGGAGATTTCCAAGTCCCAACTCCCGTAAAATCCGTTCCATCCATTGAATTTTGAGCGATGTACTCCGCAAGAACCTATGCGTCGGGCAAAGCGAATGAAAATATGCACGCTCAAAGAAAATGTCCGAAGGCATGCGCCCTCTATATAATCATATAATGAATTTAAACACAATAATGAAGACGTTACTCATACTTATAATGGCGTGCGCACATAATATATTGACGCTACTTAATAATAAATTTACATTACCTTGTAATATAATGGCCTTTTCAATTCATATAATGTTGTGCTCCAACAATATATAAGCACTACTTAATCATATTCTGTTATTGACTCGAAATATAATTAAAAGGCATTACCTATTCACATATAGATTTCACCTAATTATATATTTAAGGAACCTTATGATATATTGACATTACCTCATAATATAAAGGCGTCACCTAATCATATATTGACAGGACCTAATCATATATTGATGTCACCGAATTATATATTAAGGGCACCTAATGATAAATTAACACCACCTCATAATATAAAGGCTTCACTTAATCATATATTGACACGACCTAATCATATATTGATGTCACTTAATTATATATTAAGGGCACCTTATGATATATTGATACCACCTCATAATATGAAGGCGTCACCTAATCATATATCAGCACAACCTAATCATATAAAGGCATTACTAAATGATATATTGATGTCACCCAAGTATATATTAAGGTCACCTAATGAGATATTGACACCACCTTATAATATAAAGGCGTCACCTTATCATATAGTGACACGTTCTGATCATATAAAGGCATTACTAAATCATATATTGATGTCATCTCATGAAATACAGCAAAATCTAAGAAGGCAGCAACGGCGTTCCATACAACGAGTCAATTTGATGTCAAGGCTGGAATAGACTGGGCTGGTAATGTAACAATGCAAATTTAGAGAAAAAGTATTAGTAAAACACTGGAGAAAAAATAGGCGAGGTAAAAATCACACTAAATTGTGACAAAAAAACACTAAGTCTGATAATTATGTGACAATCAAAACTCCAGCTAGTCATGAGGTCACAGGTCAAGGTCATCATATAACGAGTGAGGGAACTTTAAGTTTACGTCCTGCGCATGCGCGAGTGAGTGTCCTATGTGGTGTTGTTGGCTCTTGTGTCGGAGGTGGTATTTCATGAATTAGAGAAGGCTTCTCTCGTCCATATTAGAGGTGCAGGTTCCGAAAAAGTGTCTCAGTCGCGAGAACGACAGAAACGAAAACAAACAGACTAATTGACGAGTTCCAACTTTTCCCCACACAGAAACTGGCCTGGTTGGGATTATAGCAAATTCACTAATACTACTGTTCTCGATGTTTATCTTCAAATTTTAGATCAGCCCAATGTTTTTGACATGTTTCTCGAAACGTGTGCGTGATTGGATATAATGGCGGTTCTCACCATTTGTAATAGACGCAAGGTCTATGTAAGAATACTGGTCAGATGTTTATGTTAAACATCCTGGTGGCTACAGTAGTTCTTAACTATGAAAAGCTGTTGCATGTCTACATTATGGGATGCACACCAAATGATTCAATCTCGTTAGTAAAGGGAAATCGTCGGGGGGGGGGGGGCTTCACAACTTCAACAAATTGACTTCAAACTGTTCAAGTTAGTGATGGTCTTATCAGTTCAATAAGATAAAAATACAATCAAATTTGCGTGACACGTGACATTAGAAAATTGAATTCCATGGCGTCATGCCGTTCCACCAAGTGGATATGTGTTTGAGTACAAAAATTATTATGATGTCCCCTACATGTATCGTAACTAGCAGAGGAAGCGCTTCAGTTGTTCTTAGTGTTCTTTAAAACAGTTGTAACAAGCTCTAACTAGGTGCTAATTATATGCATTTACAACCCCCCCCCCCTCTACGGAGGAAAAGTTTTCATGCTTTTTCTGATGCACCATAGGTCCGATGTTGTGTGGTCCGCTTCTCAGATTTCCAATCCATAGAAAAGTGTGCGTAAACATAAAAAATAAACTCATGAATTTTAATAGAGGTGATGAATATAACCGACTTGCCTAAAGTCGGCGGCTTAAATTAGGGTAGGTCGGGTTACCTGAAATACAATTATTAGAGTAAGTATTATCAGAAACATGGCAATGACCGACTATGGCCACGATTTTATGTGAGCTTTATAAACCTAGCATGACGTCTATAAATTTCAACTGCTTGCATCATGCTTTTGTCATGTCAATATTCTTAGGCATGGCTTTGGCCTTAATAAACCCAGATCCTGATTGCAATCGACTAGACAGCTACAAATTCATACATCTAGCCACTTAGAGTCTGTTTTTTTGTTTACTTACTGATAATTAACACTTCTCTGATTCACAAGAGAAAGAAAGAAAACAGATTAATGTAAATATCATTTTCAGTGAATCCATTGAATTTGTACTCAGAGAATAACACATTAGATGATGAAATATTTCATTGGAAGGTATGTTCGGCAATGTTGAACTTATTTACTAGTAAATGTTCCGTCTCAGATTTCATACTTTTTTCCTTTAACGCACTCGTAATCTTAATTTAACTCAAATAATTTCTCCGTTGTTCGGTGAAAGGCAAAACTCGGATTGACTTTTCAGTTTGTGTACACTCTCTTTAATAGGATGACATTGGTGTAGATCATTGATGTCTTAGCTTCAATTCAGTAATAGTAACTAACACTGTTCTGTGTTATGCGTGATTTGATTTTTTGTTCCCTTTCCAATTAAATAGCCTTTCAAAGGAATTGATATTGTTAAAAGACTGATGAGGTGATGCGTAAAAGTAATTTGTTTCTGTAGAAATACAATTTCGTAAGCCAATAATCTATACCTTGTTCACAAAAGAGAATATATAATTGACGATTATTTAATTACTTTACAACCGTGCTCAAAACGTCAACTATGACAATAGTTCTGCAAATTTGAAAATATCTACATTAGAAAGCAAAGTTTGGTGCGAGTATATTTATTTCCACATTTCTTTCGTTCCATTCAAATAGACGTAATCGGAAAATCAACATAGCAGAGTAAAAGAATATTAAATTCAAGAAACCCTTTTTTTCAAAGAAAATGTACTCGAGTTTTATTGATTTACTGACCGCAGTCCTTTACACTCTACAATATTTTCTCCCCTTTCAAAACTTCCCCGCATTGGCATATAAGTGTACCCATTGAAAGGGCTGCCTGCTGAGTTTGTTAGATTTCTAATCAGTCTAAAGAAAATAAAAATGACTTGTTCAGGTAGATGCCAGGTTATATAGTAGAGTATTCAGCTAATTGCTGGATAATTACCTAATTGGATATGACAATTACTCATTCGCCAAGTGACAACAACACGCCATTCCTTAAAAACAATAAGATACGCTGCACGACTACAGCAAAATTACAATAAATTCAGCAGAAAAGAATACGGATGCAGAAGAAAGGGCACTAAACTTTAAAAATGAATACCTTTTAAAACACAGTACAATACAATACAATACAATACAATACAATACAATACAATACAATACAATACAATACAATACAATACAATACAATATGAAACGTTTGATTAATTAATCGAGTACGCACTTGAAGAATGGATTGATGGATAACTGGGTAGATATGGTGGGATTAGTCAACAGAGAATTAATTGGTATATATATGATATTGCATGCGTGGGTTTTGGATTGAACAAATAATTAATTACTTTAATGAACTCCGCAATGACAAGTCAGCACGATGAGCAAATTACTTCTTGACTTGGTGTGACTTGAACCTCCGAATGTCGCCGGTCATTATTTGTTATACGTGTGATACACTTACCGAAAAGTTTCTTTTCGTTAAATGTCAAAAATACCAACGATCCCTGAAGAGAGTAAGTCATATTGAATAAAATACTCCAGATTTCATTATCCACAAACATTTCAACCAGATCAAATCAAATCTGACAATAGCCATCCGGAAGAAATTTGCCAACCATGAGTAGTGTAGTATGACTGCCAATTGGAAACACAATCCAGCAATTTCGTTCAGACCCATAGTTGATAAAAATATCATTTTAGCACAAAGCATTGAAATCACCATATTCAGCATTAACTTGCCTGGAAATGTTAGATTGACTTGTCCTCTAATGTTTAAAACAACTTGAATCAGAAGACAGAGAGTGGACAACAGAGAACATGAAATAGTTATCCAAATAATATGGTTGCCATTGGAAACATGTGAATGGAAGCATACAATTGCTAATGATCGATTGTCGAATATTTCAAACATTTGACTTTGGAAATATTTCAAACATTTGACTTTGAAACTTTGAAAGTTTACTTTAAAAATAATCGTATCTTCAACATTCCGAAAATCAGATTTATTTAACACAAGCAACGAAGAAGATGGTGGACATTTATTCCCAAATTTCGTCATGACATTAACGTAAATATTGTTTTCGATATAACTTGTTGAATTAAAGGTTGTGTATTGAGCGACGTTTTTCAGGCATTCGTTATCTATAGTTGCAAAACCGCTACTGAACTTCGCACAGTTTGTAACTTTGGATCGAATATTTCACCTACCTCACAAAGGAAATCGTAAGATATGTCCATGTTTGTCCAAAATGAAGTGAACGAGCTTACTCAAAGCGATATATAGCCATTTTGTTTAATGTCAAACAACATACTTAATGCAAGAAAATATTTGCCCTCTTTTCCAAACATCTTTAGGTCTAGACTACAGGACATGGTGTTCAAATTTTTGTTGTTGCATGTAACACAATGCTTATTCCTGTATGCTTCGCTCGCCATTCTTTTGTTTGTGACGATTGAAAACCCTGATTGACACATTCGTTCTATTATTTGAAATTCTGTCTCGTTATCATACAGAGATGATTGACATGTATCAATGATTTCATAGTAAAAGGGACGTAGGGACGTCCCTGCGGTCTCCTTCATGGAGATTGTCAACCCTTCTCGTAATTTTTGTGTTACGTTCAGAATTACCATCATAAGGTTGCTGCTGTCGATCTGTTCCTCTAAATGGACGCTTTTATAATAAGGCCACTTTACTGAAACGTTCCACATTACCACCTCAGTATGCCCGATGCCGTTGCATTGTGCACAATAGATGTTAGCGAAGACGTCTCTACCTGCTGGCCAGGTCACTGGGATACTTCTTAAGGACATACCTACAAAGGAAAGGAACACTATGTAAGATCAGGCGTTGAGAAAAAGAAGCTTAAAATGAAGTCGCCAAAACAAAATCCTTGATCGATATCATATGATTGCTTCGATCACGTGATTCTGCCTACACTCACTTATCTCTTCATCTCCGAAAATATAACGAAAATGATGTTGCGATATTCTTTATGTCTTGAGTCTTCCAGATAAGAACTCTAAAACTAAATCTCTGTAACAAGTACCGAAAAGATGCAAAAGGTTTGCCGTGACAAATTGATGTGATGTGTTAGACATTCCATCAATATTTTGGTGCTATAGGTGAGGTTCTCTACGATATTTCTTGAAAAGGTTAGCTATTCTAAGTAAGCCTGCAAACATCAAAGGTACCGAAGCACATCTAATATCCTTGTAACTAACTTAATTATTAGTAAAGCATATTCGGCAACTATAGACAGCGAATTTGATTCACTGATATCAAGATTTGAGATGAGATCATAATTGACATGACACTCACAGTACCATCATAATGTTTTGAGATTGTCATCTGTGAAAAGTTTCATGAAATTTGTGCAGTATTTCTTGATATATGTCTACACTGTCATTACCGTCTCCATAGGGAAACCATTGTACCGAAAAAATGATATTGCATAACTTCATTAATATGCAAGCCACACTAACCAAAATCTAATCAGTTCTTGCAAGTAGCATATGGTACCTGTATACCAAATCTGACTTGAATCCGTTCAGGCGTTTTTGAGTTATCGTGTAAACAGACAGACAGACAGACAGACAGACAGACAGACACACACACGGACAGACAGACAGACATCGCTATGACTTTAGCCCACGTATTTACACACGTGAGCTGATAATTAGGGGTGCAGTGTGGTACTAGAGAAACAAATGACCTAACATTTACCGATATTTGACACTCTCAATGGCCACCATAACTGTGTTAACTCAATGGGTTATAATACAATTTTACGTTTTCGAAGCTAAGATGGGGAAAATAACTCTTGCTCCAGGAGCTGTACAGCGAATTAGCGAGTAAGAAGGCAAAAATTTGAGAGTCCAAATAACTGTCCCCTAGGTACATTGTACCATAAAAAATCAACGGTGTTGAGATCAAACTTACAGCAAAAGGTAATTTTGTTTATGACTGCAGATATTGGATCTAATAAATGATCGCCTGTTTCCTTGGCTTTTGCTGCCATCAAAATTGAAATTCTTTTCCAATGAAATAATCAATGTTTTCGTAAAGTCATTAAACCTGTAACAAAATGGTATTTGAACTTGCTGACTAAAAGTATGATATCGATCTTTATGGTCTCAATTCATTATAGCAACCACTTAAGTTTTATTAATTTCATATTTTCTTACGACAATAACAATTTGAATACTCAGAAATCTTAAACTAAAAAGATAATTAAATTTGTCGGTTATGTATTAGAATATGACAATCAAAATTAAACAAATATTGTAACTTGCATTTCACAAATCCTACATGAACTTGCAAAGAACAGATATGCAAGTTATCTATCATCATATTTCAATAAGAATTCATTTGGGTGAGAAAACGGTGTATTTATTCCTCTGTGTAGACATAAATGGTACATAACTACTACATTGCCTAACAACTATTCCATAGCCTGACTATCCTACCTGAGGTCAGTGGGCTCACGAAGCCAAAGTTACACATCAGTGATGTGGGGCAACACTCTTAAGGTATAAAATTAGTATATACTGCTATACTACACAATCCACTGCACAGATGTCAGTAGTCTAAGAACTGTGCTAAATATGTAGTGCTTTGGTAACCACAATTTTGGTAGTTTCAATTTTTAAGTATCACCCGCGATGCACTGCTAAGCAGTTCAGACTCACTGCATGGAAGCTATGCTTGGTGTGGGTAGAGACTCGGTCTAGGAAATTAGTTCTTCTTTCCAGTAACAAACACGACTTGGTTGGTTTTTTTGCATAGCTTGTGAGCGTCTTTGTAGGTTTTCACATTTGTTACAATCTTGGATTTCTAACGTGTTTTCATGGTGTTTTTTTTTTAAGTTTGGGTCGCAACCATTGTGAGACAGATTGAAAGGACCATGTGCTTTCCCGAGTGAACTGTTAGCCATTCTCCATCTAAAGCTATCGTAGAATTAGTTTGATTGAGTTAGTAGCGTTGATTTTTTGATAGCCAATAGTTTAACCGGAAAGTAAAATTTTGTTCACCATGACGAAGTGATTTATATCACTTTGCTATGCAATGGATTAAGATAAAGTTGATGTCTTTACCTGCTGACTCAAATGTGTGTGTGTGTGTCTGTCTGTCTGTCTATATGTGTCTGTCTGTGTCTGTGTCTGTGTATGTCTGTGTAAGTTCATGTTATCCAGATATACTCGATAAGAACGATAGTTTTCAACGAAATTACTGCCTATTTGTTTTAGAACACGGAGGTCGCTAGATGTTAGAAACCAGTGATCGATAAAATAATTGCACTTTATCAACAGATTGTACAGGTGTTTAGCTATGCACATCCTTGATATGCACTTGACATGTTTTACTGACTGAGCCACTGCACACAAGAAACACAATCGTGATTTCAGAGCCTACTCTTACTTTTTCAGTGGGTGTCATCAAACAATCAAGACAATGTCGCCAAAGTAAGTTTCAAATGTATAACTCACTCTTTTAATGAGCAATCCGTAAATCCGATTGGAAAAATCTCGCAGGACTAAACACTCACAATGAAAACCAGGCAGTTTGTACCTTCAAACTAAAAACAACTTCTTCTCACACTTTTCTCAAGCATACTGCCGAATGTTCTCTTTTTTGTACAGTGAAAAGGTTTCGATAATCTAGGAATAAAATCTTATCAATTATATCAAATCTAATATAATCAATAACCTTTTGTTTCTAATGTAATCTAAAGCCTTTTGTCGCTAAAAGAAGAAACTTAATCATACTGAAGAGAATATTTCGCGATAACAAGCGTTTACTATTTTATATAAAGTGACTGATGAACTTGAAAATATTCGTAGCATTGTTAGCAAATAATCTAACCTTTTGCATGCATGCATACATACATACATACATACATACATACATACATACATACATACATACATACATACATACATACATACATACATACATACATACATACATACATACATACATACATACATACATACATACATACATACATACATACATACATACATACATACATACATACATACATACATACATACATACATACATACATACATACATACATACATACATACATACATACATACATACGTACATACATACATACATACATGCATGCATGCATGCATGCATGCATGCATGCAGAACATTGAAGAACATTGAAGCCCTGTAAAAACTATTCCAAGGATTTTCACCTTGACAAAGTGATTAGAATAACTTTGCTATGCAATGGAGAAGAATAAAGTTGATGTCACTAATTGCTGACTCAAAGTATGTGTGTATGTGTCTGTTTGTATATGTCTGTCTGTGACCGTATGCATAAGTCTTTGTAAGTTCATGTTATCCAGATATACTCGTTTAGAACGATAGTTTTTAACGAAATTAATGCCTATTTGTTTTAGAACACGTACGTCGCCAGATGTTAGAAACCTGTGATCGATAAAATAATGGCACTTTATCAACAGATTGTACAGTTGAGAAGCAATGCATATCCTTGATAAGCACTTGACATATTTTACTGACTGAGAACAACACTTTCACTGCACACAAGAAACACAATCGTGATTTCAGAGCCGCCTCTTACTTTTTCAGTGGGTGTCATCAAACAATCAATAAAATATCGCTAAAGTTAGTGCCAAATGTACAACGCCTCTTTTGATGAGCAATCCGTAAATCCGGTCGGAAAAATCTCGCCGGAATCAACACACACAGAATGAAATCGAGGCAGTTTGCACCTTCAAACTAAAAAACATCAACTTCTTCTCACACTTTTCTCGAGCATACTTCCGAATATTCTCTTTAAAATTAAGGGTATACATTTTGGCTAGGGACAAAATATGACCAATATTTTACTGACACTTGAAATTAAAAATGG
Source organism: Ptychodera flava (assembly GCF_041260155.1). Taxonomy (NCBI): domain Eukaryota; kingdom Metazoa; phylum Hemichordata; class Enteropneusta; family Ptychoderidae; genus Ptychodera; species Ptychodera flava. The sequence goes on from NW_027248278.1 coordinate 11,990,015, forward strand.
CTGTGATATCAGTTTGCCCAGATGGGGAAAATTAAATATTTAATTTTATCAAAACTGCTGTGGAAACTCTCTTGCTTATTGAGCTTCAGAGTTCATGTTCTGAATGAGAAATGTTGTTCACACATTCTACTGCTATAGTGTACCTTTGTAATTTATCGTACTATGCTTTACTTCGTTTATACATTCTCAATCATAATATAGACACTGTATTTACAACATAAACTTGCTACAGTGGTACAATTAGGAAGGAAGAAAATCATATCAAATTTAGCTGTGGAAACGCAGCTATCTGTTGGCGGGGTAGCGTGCGTCTAAAGCCTTTTGTCGCTAAAAGAAGAAACTTAATCATACTGAAGAGAATGTTTCGCGATAACAAGCGTTTACTATTTTAAATAAAATGATTGATGAGCTTGAAAATATTCGTAGCATTGTTAGCAAATAATCTAACCTTTTGCACGTATGCATACGTACGTACATACATACATACATACATACATATATACTGGAAATGCTGCATTGTTTGTACTTTTTTGTGGTGGCGCCATGTTATGAGTGTGGCACCATTTTATTATGTAAGCTGTACAAACGCGTGGGCATACGCCAAATCAGCAAGCAGTGATATTTCTGTACATGTTCTTCATTTAGCACATTTACACAAACCAACATCGGTTTGAAAATAAAATCATGAAAATAAGGAATAAAATTTGCAACGATTGTTGCTTTAATGAAAGCCATGGTGGAGAATGTATAAATAATGAACTTGATAAATACAATACTGAACATTACATATGTCTATAAATGCCACGTGGTCATTCCATGTCGCAACTGGCCTGAGCACATCACGTGACAACAAAACAGGTACGACAAGCTCGTACTGGGTCGGAGAAATTACGTCACATGGGATTTGAATTTAGGATGTGATGAGTGTTATGTCGGCATTCTATACTACAGTTGTCGGAAACCGTCTAAACTGTTTTCAAAGGCGAGTCGTTCTAAAGCCGTGAGTGTTTCGGCAGGGAAAAGACTTCCTTTGGCTCAAGCTTGCCGTCAGGAACTTTAAAATATTTCTTTTCATAATTGAAATTAAAAAGCCACGGGTCACCATGCAAAATAATGTATTTGAGAAACAAAGTGCCAGACGCTACTTAAAATCTATATCTTACATTTTCGTCATAATAAGCTAATTAAAAGTTTTAGTCACTCGATGAGCTCCAATTGACACCCACAAGCAAGTGAGAGACTTTAAAAAGTACTTGAAACTTTGGTAGTCCGAATAATTCTCCCCTTAGCGCATTCCGCCAAAGAAAAAAGTTCCGTTTCTTTTCAACACAGAAAAGAAATCACAGAATTTATTCGTTATTGCATTACACAATCAAAAACTTTATAATGACAGTTTTTTATTTTAATTTTTAAATCTTTTGATTAGAGATTGCTTTGCAGGTTATGTTTAGAATTGCAAATTGATTTTTACTGAAAATTTTGAATCATCCAATCAACATTTGGCTTTGGAGTCTCTACTTTACTTCATCAAGGTAGGGGTTACAGGCAGTGTTAGTTTTGAAGTGACGTTAAAAGATTGTGATTGGTGGACTACTGCAGTATAGTGTGCAAATTCAAGGGTCGATAAAACCGTCCTATCGCTTTAAAAATGGTGATCTCCTCAGTACATTCATCAGAGGTAAACCACTCGACGTTATTCCAACAATGTTCTCTTTTCACTCAATGTAACGAGTGGAATCACCATCTTTACGGTAAGTCCCAATTAATCGATGAAAAATGTTCTGTTGTCATAAGTTTTGTATTCGATTATGACCACAAAAGTGCTCGTCTTTCGCGAGCATGCATGAACAATTTATCTTGAACATGAAAGTGTTTCGTATGCCCTGTTTTTATCAAGAGTCTCTTTTGTGCTTAAAAGTAGAGACTTTCTTGGCTAGAATAGGTTCGTTTTGATGACAACCTTAGCTGGCCAAATCAGGAAATCCACTGCTAACAGTCACTATCTTCACAAAGGCGATCTCTCGCGTCCATATTTTGATTATTTACAACGCAAAATTTAATTTTAAAGCATGAATGTTCAAATAATTCCTTGATCGCGGACAGCTTAATTATCGTGAATGCCCACCAAGAAGCACAAAGTCATCAGAGTTGAATATCTTTGCAGTCAACTCGTGGTGGTATAAAACATGTGTTAACGTGATCCTTTTCATGCTGCAATTTCTTCATGACTGTCTCGGCATAAATGCTTGGGATTGTATACTGTATTTTGAAAAAACTTGAATATATATCCGTGAAATATTGATACAAAATATTTTTGTAGTCTGAAATATTATTACTCTTCTCCTTATCCTGCTACACGTATCAAACTAAATTCTGATTCAGCAGCTCCGTGGCGCTACATATTGGACATGTATTCAAAACATCTTTCACTGACTCTTATTACTTTTTGTAACTACAGAAAAACACCATGGCCACTGGAAAGATTATCATCTTTCTACAGCTCGGATTGTGCTACTCCGGCAACGTTGCTTCTTTCAATCCGACGGATGACAATGTCTGTATCGAGGAAGAGACCTTGCGCAGATTTGACTCCTGCTTTAACGTCACGGGTGAACCGATTTGCGATCAGGTGTTCATCAAACACAACGTAGAAAACTACCGCAGCTGTAATTGCGACGAAAGGTGTCTGCGATATGGCGACTGCTGTTTTGATTACATTGAAGCCTGTAAAAACTATTCCAAGGATGAGACATTGATAAATGGGTTGGATGAACCGGTCAAAACCGGAACAGATGGCTGTGTATCAATCAATGGGGACGAAATGAGCTGGATGGTGACCAAATGTCCAAATTCGTGGCAAAGTGATAATATCAGTGAAAAATGTGAGGTCGATGAAAAGAATGTATCAAGAGGTTAGTGGAGTAAAACTTTTTTTTTCTGGTCCGCTGCCAATTTTTGTAAGAACTTCTTTCCATTTGCTTATACTTCAGCCTATGACAAACCTGTTGATGGGTTTAATTATTGTAATTTTGGTGTGCAACAAACTTTGTCGAACATGTAGTTGTTAAAATGCCAAAGCGTATGAAAAGAAAAAGAAATATAAGTGATTTTCGGTCGTACTGTTCATGTTGTTGGATGTGGTTAAGACTAAATTTGGGTGTTTGAAAGTTTGAAGATGATATAAATTGACTATAGTTTGACTGACTTGGATTAGGATTGAACGAAAATGTTTTCTTTGATTCAAAAAGTCTGTATACTGTATGCGTAACCATGTTATTCAACTAAACCTGGTCGTGTGGAGCGTGCAAAATTGCTCTTATAAATCAAAGTTTCTCAAAAAGCCTATTCAGGTGGGCATGCGGCAAGAATTTTGGATATATACAAGGTTGCTTAATTCACAACAAATTTTACCAGAAACTCAATTTTTGTTTAATAAGAAGTAATATTTTACGTAGTATTGCTCATCTCTTTGGCTTATTTACATGAATAATATTGCCGAATTGTATCGCATAAGGAAGCCTCTTTGAGGGGATTTTGAGAGATGATCCTTACGTTTTTTGAGCAATCTATTCATATATTAAAAGCCATAAAAATATATTTTTCACAAATATACTGTCATATATATTGCTGCTCCTGTATTCATCCACGCTATCGATACACAAATACAAACGTCGATTATGTTTGTTACAGGTTTGTCACTCGATAGGCTGCCAGTCAGCTGGCCCGCGGGAGAGGAAGTATACATAAATCTATTCTGTGCAATTTGCAACGGAGTGAACGCCTCGGAGCTTGTGATATGGTCAGCCCGAATTGGCATAGTCACGGACATTTACGGAGAATTCGCGGATGCATATGCCAACAATATAGATCCTCTCCCTCAGGTTATGAGGGTCTCTCAATCGTACGTAGATACTGATATGATTGACGTATTCAAAGAAGATAGAACAGGTGTTCCACGGAGAACATGCGTCGAGTACATCGACACCTGTGATCCGTCACTATACGACGTGCAAGCTGATTACCACAATGCAACTCAACTATGCCAATCTTATTACTCACTCATTTCAAGAGGTAGGCGTAATGCAAAGACATTTCGGAATGCCGCCTGTTCTCGATGCAACGATGAGACACAGGGTTTGAAATGTGGTTTGCCTATTAGTCACACTTCCGGGAGAGTCGTATATGCGTTGAACTTGCTCTTTGACGTGACTGTCAACGGAAAAATACAGATTACAGAGGTAGACGAAGGTGGCAAACCTCTTTCATACGCAGGACATCCAGTGTTATCACATGATTTTGCATGCTCCGAGAACGAAATGTTCAATACTTTAACACTTAGCTGTCAAAAGAGAGAGTGGGATGAAAAGCAACAGATAGACTACGACGCAGGGTCGAACGTTCAAAATAGCAGCGCTCATGCCCAAAATAACAGCGCTTCATGCGTTAATAAGACTGAGGACACTGCGCTCATTAAATTGCTTAAAGCATGTAGCTATCCAGCAAACGTTGTAATTTTAAATGCTTCAGATTTCTCTCTCGTCCAAAATTCTCTGATCTTTCAAGTCGGTACATCCCAGTTTGAAACAGAGTTTTTCGAATTGGTCAGAAATGGATCAGTAGCCTACGCTTGTCTGCAAAGTAATACCAATCTCGTTCAGTTTGAATACCAAATATGGTTGACAATCGCTTGTTCTTCCTTATCAGTAGTGTTTCTTATTTCCTACTTGCTACGGTTCTGTATAAAATCAAGTCTCCGCTCTTTTCCGGAGAAATTGTTGCTGAATTTGGTGATTGCCGTTTTATGCGCTCAAGTTATGCTCTTGTTAAGTATGGGTCTAAACGAACTGCCCAGTGTTTGCTTCCTTGTAGCGGTTTCCTTGCACTACTCCTGGTTGGCAAACTTTGTTTGGATGGCGTTAATCAGCTTCGACATCTGTAGGACGGTGCGTTCTGTTCATATAAACTTGTATGTCAGTCAAAACCATCGCAGGTTGATTGCTTACATCATCTTTGGATGGTTGCTACCGGCTGGACTGGTGTCCCTGTCAGTCTTACTCGATACAACTTCTTTCACTAACTTTGATATCAGATATGGTGTTGACAACATCTGTTGGATCGGTAACAGATTTGCTTTACTACTGTTGTTTGTTGTTCCCATGGCTTTGGTTCTTACATTCAATATACTGTGTTTCATTCTGTCAATCAGGTATATTGCTATGTCTACCGCAGACCAAACAAACGGAAGCTCTGGGAGTGGCTTTGGAGATCACATTGTCACATGTATTAAAACATTCCTTGTTATGGGCCTGCTATGGTGCCTAGCCCTAGTGGAAGCTTTTGTCGACGATGAAATCCTAGGATTTGTGTTCAACACCGTCAACTCGCTTCAAGGGTTCTTCCTTGTGTCAGCTTTGGTGATCAATAAGAAGACATTTCATTCACTTCGTTGTCAGAAATCATCTTAAGGAAGAGTCACAGGGTAAATAGACGTTGAATTCAAAAGTTAAGCTAGAGCAGAGTGAAAGCATCTTTGCATGGTGTATGACAAACCCCATAGCCTTCCTCTTATATATTTCTTCAATATCATCTCCTAGTCCTTCCATCTTAAACTACTTCTCATCAATGTATCACTTCGCATTAGTGATCAGATTTAGCTGTGATAAGACTCCTTCTTCGCCCAGGGTGATCGATGATATTCTACCCTGCACCGTCGTTGAATGTCATTTTTTCAGCAGTTCCGTTGCCTGCGGTTGGGTTGTTAGATAGATGCTTGGCTGTATGTATTTAATGGTCATATTGAACTATTGGATAGATGCATGTATGCACGTATTTTTGAGTCAAATTAGACTGTCAGATAGATGTATGGAATCATTAATTTATGGGTCAAGTGCAAGTGGTACAGGAGTAAAACAGGCCAGTAGACAGACAGCAATGTTCTTTACCGTACACTTTTTTGAAGGGAAGCTTAACATATCCATAGGAAGAGAATTCTGTTTCGGAGATCTGCATGTCCTAGAAATATACTATGGATTTCAAAGTAATGCACCTGGATAATGTCCACCCCAGTATATTGTTTATCAAAAGCATTCTCATTGCTCACTGATGGTGATACCGTTACAAGCATCTTTTCCTGTATTTAATTATATTCGTGATATGCCTTGACCTTGTCCCTTTACATCGGTCATGTGTAGTCCTCTACCACTACTGCTGTAGCTTATGCTCATATTTGAAGTTGTTCTCCATTTTATATATAATCTATGTCTTCATTGTATTTCTGATTTTTGTCCGGTGATATAAAGTGATGATATTGATATACTACTTGACCATTAAAGTCGGTCTAAACACGGTTACTGTACTCACTAGGGCAGTGTAATCGTGGTCTAAACGGGTATATCAAATATCGTGAATTTGGTTACCTGTCAGTTAAGTGATTACAAGAAGACTAAATGTATGAAGAAATATGTTAATTGGAATTGAAGGTACAAGATTTAGTAATGTTTAGAAACTACTTATCTATCATACGTCTGTGTGTGGAATACTTCTTTGAGATCAGTGACAACATACTGTGTTGATTATAAATGTTTTTCTGAACCATTGTAACGTTAGCACGTCAATATTACGAAAAATCACAGGTCAAGAGCGTTGCATTTTACGAATTATTAGCCCTTTATGAAAGCACAGGTGTAACAGAATGTTACAAAACTTGAAAATAATCTTAATCATTCAGCTATCTTACTTACGATGACTTGATATTTGGTGCATTATCCATGTACACGGCATGTATGCTGTATTAAAATTACGTATTTTTTGTGCTAAATTTACTCTAAGATATTACTTAACTCTTACGTGCTAAAGGTTGAATGTTTGGATGTTTGATGAATTTGCAATTCATTGCGTCAGTAAAATTTATTTATTCTACTTCAACAACCTTGTCAAAACGTGGTGTTAATGTTGTAAAAAACGACACACACATACACATTTGTAATATAGACCTACCCAGAGAGGTGAAACGATGTGTTTCTGGTAAAGCAAGGCCACGAGGGTAATAGACGGATGCTATAGCCCGAATAAAGACTAAGTAATAGGTGTTTTATAACACACCACATGCTTATGCTCTTCTATGTTATTGTTTTAAATGGGCTTTGTAATGTATAGTAGGCACTTCAACAGAACATTATTAGAAATTTACTGGGCGATTCACCACAGCGTAAACAATAATGTCGATTTCTTCACAAAAAGAAGTAAAATGTACTTTAGCATACCGTACAATTTCCATGTTGCACTTGAATCTCTGTTGTCAATAAGCTCTCAAAGTTTCTTCTCTGTTCAAATAGAAAATCTTGCCGTTTTAGGTAGAACTCGTTCCTCATTTCAGGCACTCATCATGCTCTCATGACCCGCCAATGTTTCACGGGTTCAGTCTACACTAATCTAATGGTCACGTGACCGGGCATTTTTTCAAAAAGTTTTTTCCCTGGGGCAATAGCAGTATCCGGAAGAGCAGTTTGTTTGTCAGCGAAGCAAAAACATTGACAACGGGCGACGTCCGTTTCTAGCTCTTTGGATACACGGTGGCCGCCGTACCACGTCGGCCATCATACATCGCCACACGCGTAACTGCGGGCGCAGCGGAGCCAATTTAACAGTTGACATTTTCAGAGATAGTTCTGCCAGTAAATTTCTCACCGGATATTCCCTGTTTACAAAAGAAAGTCGCTTTTGTGCATGCAGTTTATTCTGTGACTGTATGTCCTACACGCTATTGATAACAGTGAGCGCTTGTGTGCCACGATGAACACTGAAATTTGATCGTTCGAAAAGTTAGTTTGCCGTATCTTACTCTTAAAGTTCCCATAAAAACCTTCGAGCTGTTATTTGTATCGATCATTTAGAAGAATTTCAAGCTCAAAATGTTAAAAAATCAATAGCGTTCCATGTTCAAAGTTCTCTTTGTTTGGCTATCAATGGCATGTTGCTACGTATGTGTAAGCGATCACAAGAAGAGTTCCAGCCCTCCGACGTTCCTCTTACGTCATCCTTGATAAACAAGTATACAATAGTTTAGCCAATCAAAATAGTGGGTTTGGTGGCGTTTACAAATAAAAAGTGAAAGCTGATTCGATGCCTCGTTACAGTGATTTCAATGTTATATAACTCTGCAGGGTCGCAATGAAACTTTGACAGACATAGTACGCACAACTAATCGTCGATTTTCTCGATAAATGATGCAAATAAAAGATACAACATATGTAATAATAACTGAACCCCATTGCCCGTGAGTGCAAGCGTGCCGTACTAGCGATATTTGCACGAGTGCTGCGGTGAATTAGGCGGCAGTTCTTTCACGAGCGAAGCAAGTGAAAGGACAGCCGAATACGCCGCAGTACGAGTAGGGGTCCTGTCATAGTATTGTATATGTCATTCAGTATAATTCGTTCGTCAAAGGATACTCTGCATTTTGTACATAGGCATTACGATGGGAAAGCTAAGATTTTTGTTTTTTAACAAAAAGGCTTAGAAACAATACGAAAATGTAAGTTTTATTAACAAGAAAGAAAAACAAAGTACTGGAAATTGAAGATGGTGTCCTTTAAAAGACGAATGGTAAAATATTATGCACGGCTTATCCACCATGGCTTTCATAAAAGCGATTTTTATGTTCAGTTTGCATTCGGTCTACAACTTTTCTTATTAAGGGGGATACATTTGTGTACCTATGTTATCAGCCGCATAGTGATAACATGTATGTATGTATGTATGTATGTATGTATGTATGTATGTATGTATGTATGTATGTATGTACAGTGGTTTGCTTTGAAGCATTGGCATTACGCGAAGTAGACATATTGTCTAAATTGAGGTGTTGCCAAGACTGTCAGGTGTAATTATCAGCTGAGCAGTAATTCCAGTCAACCACAGAGAAATCAACTCTGCCAAAGTTGAAACATTGTCTTGCAGCAGGTCAGATGTAGTCAAAACAACTACACCTGAAAGCAAGTGATAAGACTTGGACAGTGCTTAGACATATGTGATGGTGTTGTTTCGACTTCGTCTGACCGTCTGCTAGACAATGTTTCAACTTTTCCAGAGTTGATTCGTTTATGATCGACTCATATTACCGCTTAGCTGGTAATTGCACACAACAGTGTTGGCAACACCTCGATTTAGACAATATATCTAGTTCGTCTAATGCCAATGCTTCAAAGCAAACCACTGTATGTATGTATGTATGTATGTATGTATGTATGTATGCATGCATGCATGTATGCATGCATGCATGCATGCATGCATGCATGCAGTAATGTATGATGTATGTATGTATGTATGTATGCATGCATGCATGCATGCATGTATTTATGTATGTATGTATGTATGTATGTATGTATGTATGTATGTATGTATGTATGTATGTATGTATGTATGTATGTATGTATGTATGTATGTATGTATGTATGTATGTATGTATGTATGTATGTATGTATGTATGTATGCATGCATGCATGCATGCATGCATACATGCATGCATGTATGTATGTATGTATGTATGTATGTATGTATGATGTATGTATGTATGTATGTATGCATGCATGCATGCATGCATTTGTGTACCTATGTACATTTGTGTACCTATGTTATCAGCCGCATAGTGATAACATGTATGTATGTATGTATGTATGTATGTATGTATGTATGTATGTATGTATGTATGTATATATGTATGTATGTATGCATGCATGCATGCATGCATGCATGCATGCATGCATGTATGTATGTATGTATGTATGTATGTATGTATGTATGTATGTATGTATGTCTGTCTGTCTGTCTGTCTGTCTGTCTGTCTGTGTGTGTGTGTGTGTGTGTGTGTGTGTGTGTGTGTGTGTGTGTGTGTGTGTGTGTGTGTGTGTGTGTGTATATACACATATGATACATAAAAAGCACTGTCTGCGTTCTGTATCAAGCAACAAACGTACCATGGGCCAGAGAGATATATTTTGGCCTAAAAATGAAATTCAATGGGTTGAGCTTGTAGCAGTAATATCTTTGTCGACATTTGATGGTATATTGATATTTGTAAATAATACCAGTCTACATAGCTGCCTGTATGTATGCTGTGCACATTGTTGTGTGATTTCTGCACGGGTGAAATGTAAAACAACCGCGGGGCGATAAAAAGTACTTTCAAAAAACGCTTAAATGGCTTTTCCCTAATTTTTAATTGTTGCAAGATATTAATGGTGTTTACTTTGTTATTAGCGTACCTTTATTGCAGTCTGCAGCTATATGATAACATTCTGGATGAACTGTACACAAAAAGTGTAATCCTATTTAAAAATCTCATTTTCAAATAATAAGCAGAACGGCTGTACATAAAAATATTAACGAGTTTCAGAGCGATATTCTTGTCTTTTTTAAGACTCATTTTTGGAAAGAAATTTTCCCCCTTTTTTCTTGAAAAAGTTTTGACAGACCGTGATGATGAACAAAAAACGCCACTTTTGTGTTTAATTTTTGAACACCTATGAGCACCAATTTTCCCCGAGACAGCCACCACAAGGGCCTACATAGCAATGGATGGACAACTCAAAGCACAATATTACAGGTAACCGCCTGTGTAGCTGAAGAAAGACGTGGTATCTAAGATTTAGACAAATAAAGAATTTCGAATACATTTACAGAGATTCAAAATCGCCCACCTTTCTCGGTTTTTGGAAAGAAGATAAATATTGCCTGCCAAAGGCGGTAAGTTCAGCGAGGCTTGGAGATCCGTAGCTTGAGGGCGCTGATGTAATCTCCAAAAAGCGTGTCTTAGTCTTTGAGTTCAGTAGCTCGCAAGCTCTCTCCCACGGCGAGGGTGCACTTCCATTACTTGTTGATTAATATACATGCCGTCCTCCGGGATGAGTTTGCCAGTGGCTTGTTCTAAAATGAGGGCATGAATTGCAGTGTATAGCTAGGGTCGAAAATGTGGTATGATTTCAGCCATTCAAATTGAGTCAAGTACGGCTAATCATCAACTTTGTTGGTTTTTTAAGAGTGTTTTTGGCAATTTTTAGCCTGCCAAATACAACAGATTTGCAGCAGGCTATATTTGTGCCCCTGTGGTACGTGCCCGTCGTATTCCCCTGACAAAACAATGCATTGCGAATGATTGCTGCAATAATATCTTTAAGTCTTGGTCAAAGGCCATAAAGGTCTCAAGTGCAGTCCTAAAATAATGAGTTTTAGGTCTAAAATTGGGTTACCCTTGTGTTTTGTATGTGTGGGCACAAACCCAAACCATTATTCAAAATAGATACCCATCCCCTTATTTATTCCAGTCTCCGATTTAGTATATCATTTGGCAATCATGCTTTCTGATAAATGATTGCTTTTCAATTCATTTCTTACTCGTTTACAAAATCATTAAGAATGGATTTGACTTTATACATACAACAGTCTACACAGAGGAAAAAAAGTAACTTTTCTCCCTTCGGGAAGTGTTAACAGGTGGCAAATTATCAAGAACAGAATATTAAAAACACACAACTCTTTGTATGCGGAAGGAGAGGTGCTACAATCAGTTTTCAAGTCGACAGAAGCGAAAAAATTGTAAGTATGAAAAGTCCGTTACCGATAGTACATATGATATTGTATCACAGAATAGACGTACGTCACAAAAATATGGAGATTAAATGATTTTACGTTACGTTTCAATTTACAATAGATTTTGCCATGATGATCGGTTTTACCACAAGTTATAGCGCCGCCACAACCTAACGTGTCTTGATGTTTTACGCACTGCACGTCTCTGACATACATCACCATTCGAAGCGTTGGTTGACAAATTTGCGGCCTCTTTGGTAAGCCTCCCATTATTCAAATGTGATTGTTGCAAACAGGATCATCATAGATTGTCAAGTTCATTTAACATTAATTAACATTAATGCGGTTACCTACAGAAAATGAATGCTGAGCAGTTAAGTATAACCCAATTGGAAATTATTTGGAAGAATTGGATCTTTTAATTGTTCAAAGTTATCGAAAGTTTAAGGTGCCCCATAGTTGAAAGCTGTAATATTACAAATTACCAATAAAAACAAGTGAATAGCAAAGAAAGAAAAACAGACGAGCTTACATTTGCAGATAAAACCAAATTACTACACTGTCCAACTGTACCAAATTAGTTCCAATCGTGTCGTATAGTAATTGGATAGAAAAATGTAATTAAAATATACAATAGAACAAAATTATTAAATATGTATTATAGCTGTCGATCATTAACATTTCTTACGGTAGAGTTTACGATTTGACCTGTTTCATGAAATTCTAATCCCACTTACAGCCCTTTTTGCATTGTCCTGAAATATTTAACGCAACGATCTGACCGAACTGCCCTGTGTTCTGGGTGATTTGATAAAGTAATCGAAAATACGACTGTCTTGTATCATATAAAAAGTATTATAGTCGCGCCAGCGGCTTACTGACTACGCATGCGCGTATTCATAATATACCATGCGAGTAACCGGAAGTGTACCCTTCTTTCGTTGGCGCCGCTATGTTTTTTTGAGTGCTTGTAAATAAACAAATTCGAAACGTGCTCTATATTATTTTATAACATGCCATTAATAAAATATATCTTTTTTTATTAGCGAGTAATTATTATTATCCACCCTGTCGCTGATACAAAATTTCTTATCACGCCTAAAAATTTAAAGAAGAGAGAAAACTGTCGTCCATATGAACGAGAACATTCGCAAAGAATGCTGGGATTTAATTTTAGAAAGGCGCCCTCTGTGTCAATAACTATGTGCAAAATTTACCCGTTTTTAGAAGTAACGCTGGTTTTCAGCTTACAATATCGGAAGTTGGGCGGTACAGATACTATTGCAAAGTTAATGATGGCACAATATGTCCCTTGTTAAACACAATAGATAGTAATCATGGTGAAAATTGCAAATTTATGTCAAACGTTTTTACACATAACAGAAGATCTATACCTACACGGTCTGACATCGTGTACGTGAACTGTCATCAGAGGGTAAACCGGTCATACTTGTACAAACGTATATAGAAAGTAACAATTAATTCTATTTTATCCTTTATGATTGCTAATCATGAATCAATACAAATAACATTTTTAATCTCAACGCCTGGCGCGACACCAAGGGATGAGCCCTATATAATATTACAAATGACACAGTTAATGCATTTCGTAAAGGTGTCTTTGCTTGGCTAATGAACGTCGTTCAGCAAGAATACCGTTATGAAAAAATATTGTTGTCAGCTGGTCCTTCAGATAAATCTTCACCTGAATGCTCCCTGTAGTCGTCGGCCATTTTGAAAATAAGGGTGAATTTGTGTGCTTTCATTTCCTCATTTAATTAAATCGACTTTCAACCGAACTGTGAATTTTCTGACTTCATACCGCCTAATTTTAACTGATAATGTATCCAATTATTCAGCATTTCGGCCACACAGCTAGCACTGCTTGCTTTTTGTTTCTTGTTTCCCTTGTGTTTTTGTTTTTTTTGTTCTTTGTTGTTAATGTGCTTTGTGCATGTCAGTTTTTAAGTTGTGTTCTTTGAACGTGAGAGGCATCAGAGATGATAGAAAGAGAAAGATTATAATGAGGTACTTGCGAACACAGAAATCTGATTTGTATTTCTTACAAGAAACTTACAGTGATAAAAAAGTTGAACAGAAATGGGAAAATGAATGGGGAAGAAAGATGATATTTTCAAACGGCACCTCACATAGTTGCGGTGTGGCTGTTCACAGCTAGCATAACATGTTCAATATAAAGTTTTTGTTTGTAATAAACAAGGAAAGGACTGGGCATCTTAAAAGTGGGGAAATTTTGGGGTAAACCATGTAACACAAAAAACGATAAATCTTCGTAATTGTGCAAAATATCGATTATTATGCCTTGTTGTACGATTATCAAATATTTTGTGTCCTCCCCCCCCCCCCCCGCATGCACGTGTCGTCTGCTCTGTCTGGCTGGCGCTCAGCTGTCCCAGTCCAACACGCTGCATGCAATGCAGTGTGCACAGTGCAGTTACGTTGTTTAAAACATGGCTCGCTTTGTTGATATATACTTAGGTGAAACAGGAACTCAGTAGGCTTGCAAACTCCTAGATGATGCATGGTTAGACACATGGCATATTGTGTACGTTAATGGTCATGTAAACGGAGTAAGCATTAAAAGCTACTTGAACCAGTCATCAACGGACCCCCAACGGCATATGTCATTAACCTTGACCGGTACCGTCTGCGGAAATAATTTGGGAGTCACTCAAAGTCTCAGTCCGAGGTCAGCTACGACCGACAAGCATGACGATCGTGGACGTCGACTCTCAGTTGATCTAACATCTGTAGTTCTGATGCACCGGCTTTACTCGGCGACAACTTTCATCATCGGTTTCGATTAGTTCACGACGAAAACCAGACAGTATATTTGTCGACCGTACCTTTCGAGCACCCGTTTACGTCGAGTTTTCTCGTTCGCCAAAATACAATAGTTCTTCTCAAAAGCCATCGAAAATTAAATTTATAGACATGATATTTATAGACATGCAGCTCGCTGATGTCGGTAAGAACATTCCGTTTTCTTTATGCCTGGCATTTCACCGTGTCTAAGCTTTTTGAATGGCATGATGTTGAAATTTGGTGTTTTAAGTTCAATATAGACAGTAGGGATGCAATTCCTTTTCAATTCCTTCGAAAATACATCGGGTTTTATTTCCAAATCGAACGACTGCTCATTTTTTGTGTTCAACGTGCGTGTTCAGTGCAGTGCGGTGTGGAATGCGTGTAATGTATACAAGTATACAGATTCAGGGCCGATCATGGCGGGCGATGCTCACTGGCTTCAAACTCAGTTTAAATGTCCTCTTTTATTCGTTTCCTACATTAAATTTATTGTCATTGCCAAAACTATAATATAATAGCAATGATATACCCCCGGCCCATAATGGACTAAAGCAAGCTTTGCTTCGCCTCGTACATTAGGTCGTGCAAACTTTGCTTACGTCCATCATGGGCCTGGAAGGTGTACATTATTGCATAAATATTTTTCTTCATTCAGCGAAGGAAAATACGAGAGACAAACAAGTTGTGACACGGTTATTACGTCACGAGTATTTTCCGAGCTGGAAGAAGAAAATTATTAGGGAATAATATACTTATCACACGCATAAGCCAAGAATTCATTATGTATTGCAGAGTACAAGAAGTTTTCCATAACGATTCCACGTTTGAACTTTTGAACTACTTTAGGAATAATATCAATTCGCCGTGGGCAAGTTGTTAATCATTTCTAGTCCATCGAGTGAGTGCAAGTGCGAAAGTCGGCGTTCACGTTCATGTACAGAGCAAATGCCAGACGATCTCTCGGTCTACGCGTACCTTCCGAACAGTTATGTACAATTTCAAAGGTAGAATAGGCCTAGAAATTTAACTCAGATAAAGTTACGCTATTTTTCGGGAACAAAAACCGACTGAATCTCGACGGCGCGAACACTGTGTAACGTCGCGCCTGACCCTGGTCACAATGCTTACGGAGCCAACGGTAACGCGACCAGTATCGAGTTCGTTGTTTCTGCAGATTATTTACGTAATTCCTCAGGAACATACAGGCGGTACACTCTTGTGTTTTCATTGTTCGGATTATTATTGTCGTAATCTATGAAAATATCAATTTCATTACATGCCTTTAGAGGCCTGGACTTGGCCCCCTTGTTGCAGTTTAAACCGTATGTCTACCAAATGAAAGTACACAGTGCGTCGAAAGTTCATGCGTCGGCGGGGTCTGTTTATTGGCGACAAAACTAAAACACAAGGACCTAAATTTGCATAGTAGAAGTATTTTGTCCGACTCTAATGATCATAACTAATTTTTACGATATTTTTACGTCAGACACATTTTGATCGTGGCAAAAGTACCGACCGCCATGATGTTAATTTACATTGACGAGCACACCGAAGGAAGTGGTCTCATGTTTACGAAACGAAATGTGTTCGCGCCCTCCCCGGATAATATCACACAATTAACGTACTATCCAAACGCCCTCCCAGGTACAACAAGCACCATTGCGTCCGTGTGCTTGCTCATCAACGAAGATTGTCAGAGAGGTCCGACGCAGCAAAATTGATGACTTTGACGCGGGTTGTCGTGACGTAGAACGCTCAGAGAACAAATCCCGTGTTTTTTTATTCGGATACGACAAACTTGGCCCTTGCACCTGATAAATATTGATATTCCATTAGTTGGCCATTATATTTCAATACATTACGACCCTCTCCATGCTCAAAAACCTTGACAATTCCCCGATAATTTGAAAATATCGACATTCCACATTAAAGTTCGGTACAGGAATATTTATATTCATATTTATTTCGTGACATTCAAACATACATTATCGAAAAATCTACATTGCACAGTTAAAGAATGTTTAAGTCTAACAAATCCTTTATTCAAAGACAATGTACTCGACTTTGATTGATTCGATGGCCGTAGTCCTTATATTATCTCATAAAAAATTACAGCAATTACAGAATTATGCCTAAGCATTTCTCCGCGAAAATTTACAATGATTTGAAGTATACATGAACGAATTGCAGAATGTTTTGATTTTACATTTCGATAAACGGTGAAAACTGTCAAACAAATCGACATTACTCTCCTAGTGATCTTCAACTTATTTTAACAGTGGTTTCGTACATCAGGAAAACTGGAAAAAATACCATAGGATTAAAAATCACATTTATTGAAAGCACGTATTTAAAAAGTAGACGGCGTTGCATTTTTCTCACGATTTAATTGTTTTGATTATATCTACATAATTACTAATAAACAGAATATGACATAATACACTACTCGGTACAATTTTCCGACCATTTCTTCCTAATACGATTGTATCTTTCAAATTGTCCTATGTCCTTACAAATACAATACAATACAATACAATACAATAATACAATACAATACAATACAATACAATACAATACAATACAATACAATACAATACGATACGATACGATACGATACAATGCAATACAATGCAATGCAATGCGATGCGATGCGATGCGATGCGATGCGATGCGATGCGATGCGATACGATACGATACGATTCAATACAATACAATACAATACAATACAATACAATACAATACAATACAATACAATACAATACAATACAATACAATACAATAGTTTCTGTGACAAATGGAGTACTTTTTATTGATTGGATTGGTGGATACCTGGGTAGGCAGGGTAGACAGTATTAACGGGTATTAATATGATATTGCATGGGTGGGTTATGGATTGAGTACATTATTTATTACTTGTTTTATTTCCGCTATGACATCACAGTTTCTCAATGATCAAATCAGCAGGATGAATGATTTAAGAAGTTGTCTTCTTGACCTAGAGTGACTTAAACTACCTTTTTGCTAGCCATTATTTGTCTTACGTGTGCTACACATGCCGAAAAGTTTCTTTCCGTTGAATGTAAGAAATACAAACGATCCCTGAAGAGAGTTAGTCATATTGAATATAATACTCCAGATTTCATTATCAACAAACATTTCAACCACAGCAAGACTCCAAATACAGCCTGCAAGGACAAATATCTTTGCACATACAGCAAAATATTTCTTCCATGCATTCTGTGTCGTCGTCAGTGTACCCGATCCAAGGTAATAGACAGCAATTAAAAAACAGCCTGTATTGAACACAATGACAGCAAAAACAGGGCCAATGAAAAACACAATGAGTGCTTGGCGTCTACGAATCCAACATACCCCATCCTCACCGTAGCCTATGCGAAAATTTGTCATCCTGGTCAGGTCTAGCAGAATACAAATTGACACAATAAAAGCAGGCATCAACCAACCAAAAAGGCAATAAGAAACCAGCCATTTGGTATTTTGTTTAACAAACAGCGATTTGTTTATCGATCGAAATGTTCGACACAAATCAAAACTGACAACAGCCATCCAGAAGAAATTTGCCAACCACGAATAGTGTAATATAATTGCCAAAGGGAAACACAATACTTCAATCTCGTTCAGTCCCATACTTGATAAAAATATCATCTGTGCACTAAGCATCGAAATCACCATATTCAGCATTAACTTGCCTGGAAATGTTAGCGTGGCTCGTCTTCTTATTTTTAAAATCACTTGAATTAGGAGACAGAGCGCGGACAACGAAGAACAGGAAATCGTTATCCAAATAATATAGTTACCATTTGAAACACGTGAAAGGAAGCATACAATGACTAATGATCCATTGGCGAATAATTCAAACATTTGACTTTTAATCAGGTCACCGTTTACTTTGAAAATAAGCGTGTCTTCAACATTCTGAAAGTCAGATTTATTCAACAAAAGCAAAGAAGAAGATGTCGGACATTTGTTCCGGAATGTTGTCATTATGTCATCTCTTGATCTATTGCGAATGGAAATGTGAATATTGTGTTCGATATTACTTGATGCATTAAATATTGTGTTATTTGTAGTGTTGTTCAGGTATTCGTTATCTACAGTTACCAAACCGTTACTTAATTTGAAACAGGTTTGCAACTTTGGATCGAACATTTCACCAACTTCACAAAGGAAATCGTAAGATATATCCATGTTCGTGCCAGATGAAGTTTTCGAGCTAATTGTAAGTGATATATAGCCATTTTGTTTTATATCAAACAGCATACTTAAGTCAAAAGTATATCTACTGCCTTTCCCAAACAAATTTAAGTCTGTACCACAGGACATCGTGTTCGGATTCCGGTTGTTGCATGTAGCACAGTGCTTATTTCTGTAAGCAAATGTTGTTCCGGTCGTTGCCTTAATTTTTGTGAGGACTGAGAAGTGGGATCGACACATTTGCTCCATTATTTCAAATTCTGTATCGTTATCGTACAGAGACGATTGACATGAATCAATGAGTCCATAGAAACAAGGACGCATGAACCCCTCTGTGGTCTCTTCCATGGAAATTTTCAAGTCCATTCCTATATATGTTACGTTAAGAAATATCATCATTGGGTTGCTGCTACTGGTCCATTGCTCAAAATTGTCACTGTCATAAAAAGGCCACTGCACGGAAACGTTCCACATCACCACTTCTGTATGCCCGATGCCGTTGCATTCTGCGCAATAGATGTTAGCGAAGACGTCTCTACCTGCTGGCCAGGTCACTGGTATACTTCTTAAGGACATATCTACAGAGGAAAGGGACATAATGTAAGGTCAGGCGTTGAGAGAAATAAGTTTAAGATGAAGTTCCTATAACAAAATCCTTGAACAATATCCAATGATTGCTTTAATCACGTGATTCTACCAACACTCCATTATCTCTCCATCTTCAAAAATAAAAAGATAATCGTTGGATTGGTTGCAAAATTCTTTATATCTCAAGTCTTCCTGACAAGAACACTAAAATTTAAATTTGACAAGTACCAGAAAATTCCACCAAAATTCAATGAATGGAGAAGCTTCGACTACGACCGTAATAAAAAGGTTTTGGGAAAAAGACAGACCTACGTCAAATGCAAGGCATTTATTCAATATTTTGGTTTTAAAGATGAAGTTCACTACGATATTTCTTGAAACGATTAGCTATTCGAAATAAACCTGCAACCATCATAGGTATTTAAATACATCTATTTATAAAGCACATTCGGCTGCTATCCACTACAAATTTGCTTTACTTGCATCAATATTTACAATTAAGTAAGTACTTGCCTCGAAATTGAAATATTTTTGTCAAACTTTCGTTACCTGATGCCATCACAGAATGTGCACTGTAACATGCGTCAATATATTAAAATAATAATATATTCTTAAATCGCTGATCTAGGACTGCAGAGGGTAGGCAGTCGGGGCGAAAAACTCTGCTTCCGTAAAATCTTTCCTTAGAATACACTATCTGAAGTAGGTTATACTAGCGATAGATGAACTTTGCTCAGTTCTGAGAAATTCTGCCAAGTTTCGTGATAACCTTACTATCATCGCTAGCTATTATCGGTAATATGAAGGCAAAAACATCATGTAACTAAAATAAATTATTTGCGACTGATATTCATCCTGTCAGGTCATGCCATGGTTTGTAACGCAGACAAATTGATTTTTGGGCTAAATGACAGACATTTTGGCTCATCATTATGTTGGTTGGAAAAGTAAAAAATAAGTACAACGTACCAAGCGTAGTCACTGTCTCACAGCTTTCACGAATCAGCTCATCTTTCCATGAATCGGGACATTTTCGAATCATCCAAAAACCTTTGCCTGACAGATCTGCGACACCGGTACACATATGTACATTCTCGTCGTTACGTTTTTCGGTGTAACTACCTTTATTGTCTGGATGGGAGTCAGTTCCATTTTGGCAGACATCGCTGTAGTCATAGCAACAGTCTCCAAAGTAAAAGCACTTTGGGTCGCAGTTACAGCTCCACATATATGTTGTATCTTCTGGTAGATCATTCAAGTTTGGCACTGAGTTGCACAGTGGCTTGTGTGGCGACGTGTTCAGACACGAATCAAGTCGACGGGCGGTGTTCACTTCAACACATACGTCATCCATACCGTTTAAAAGTACGCTGCTTGCGAGTAAGAATAACGTCAGTTCGCCAACCATGTCTGAACTTTAACGTTTCGTCCTGTTAAAAGAAGTATTTACTTTAGTAATAATGCTTACACTCTGGCTGCGGGAAGCGACTAGATATTTCTCACTGGCGTAAAAATAGTAGATGCAAAGCAAAGAGTCAATGGATATTCACCTTTATAGTCGAGTCGGAAGGTAGGGTTCCCATGCACCCCATGGATATAATTTTTTAACCTGCATTTTTGTAATCCTTAGGGTCTATAGTTAATGAATTTTGATGTTCTAAAAATCAAATATTGTCCCATGGGGTTTCATTTGGCGCCATCTTGGCCACCGTCTTGGCCGCCATCTTGGATTTCAACAATGGGGCAGGGGTCACATATTTACCGCTCGACGGAAACAGAAACAATAAAATACTACAAACGTTATATTTTTTGAAAGCCCAGATTATGGCCTTTTCATTGATATATAACTTAATGGGGATAAATTAATATTCGAACGACGATTAGACTTTATATCGGCCATTGACCGTAAATCGGAAAATTTGCTAAATTTCAAACCCAATAATTAACTTCCCGTTCCTCCAAAAAATTTTTCATAAGGTATTTATATATTTTTTGGAAGAACTTAGTGCAATAAACAGTAAAAAACACATTAAAAGTATATATCTTGAGATTTAGTTGGTGCATAAGCTTGTTTTCTTAATACGTGGTATGCCACATGTCCGTGTATCATATAAGGGATAGGGGTAATGTTTCCCTTTCTGTTTCGAATAATGAATGATGAAACCATGAAAATGTTACAGTTTTTTAAAGGGCTGAATCAGGCTTTTCGAAACGTATATAGTTTTACGGGAAAAAGTCGCATGTTTCAAAGTTACAAAGCTTAAACCTTTCAGTTTGTGTCGATTTTAAGTGATTTTTTAAAAACAAAATTATACAATAGGGGTAGGGGTAATGTTTACCTTTCTGCCTCGAACCATGGATTATGAAATCATATTAATGTTATACTGATTGAAAGCTCGGAAAAGGGTCTTTCCAAACATGTATAGTTTTATGGAAAAAAGTCGCATATTTTAAAGTTACAAAGCTTAAGCCTTTCAGTTTGTGTCAATTTTAAGTGAGTTTTTTAAACAAAATTATAACATAAGGGGTAGGGGTAATGTTTCCCTCGCTACCTCGATTCATGACGCATGAAACCATACAAACGTTTTTTTTGGTTGAAAGATCGGAAAAGGGCCTTTCTAAACATGTTTAGCTTTATCGGGAAAAATTGCCTATTTGAAAGTTACAAAACTTAAACCTTTTAGTTTGTGTCAATTTTAAGTGATTTTTTAAAAACAATATGCACAAAAAAGTTAGTCCATAGGCCAGGTATCGAAATTATCCTGTCTAAGGCATTTTACCCACTTTGATTTTCTGTTAGCTAGTATTCTCAGCTGTCATAATCTGCTTATTTGTTGTTTAACGAATGCTGGGTAAGAGTGTAACGACTTGTTTTGTAGAGGGCTGTCACGCCCTCACTCGTAAAATAGGAATGGGTTAGGGGTAACATATTTACCGCTAGTCGGAAACAAAAACAACAACTTACCATAAACAATACATTTTTAGAAAGCCAAAATAATGGTCTTACCATTGGTATATAACTTTATGGGGATAAATCAATATTCAAACATCGATTAGATTTTTTATCGGCCATTAAATGTAAATTGTAAAATTTGCTTAATTTCAAACCCAATAATTAACCTCCTGTTCCTCCAAACAATTTTAAAGGTATTTATACATTATTTAAGGAACTTAATGCAATAAAGAAGAAAAAAACATTAAAAGTGTGTATCTTAAGATTTATTGGGTGCGTCGATTGTTTTCCTAATATGTGGTATGCCGTATACCCCTCTATAATATACATTTATAAGATATGGGTATGGGTAATGTTTCTCCTCCTACCAAACGCAGCGATAAATGGTCATGACCATTAATTCTTTCTCACGATGGATTCATGTAACGTGTTTAAAACCGGGGTCGAATAAATGCATGGTCACCCATTCGTTCAGTTTGAACATGCCAAACAATATAAGTAGCTAGTATCTCATATCAAACCGCAACTTTGTCCCTCTAAGTTCATGTTCCTCCAAACAATTTGACAAGGTATTTATATATTGTTTCAAAGAACTTAATGCAATAAAAAAGAGTTGAGGAAGAAAATGCTAACTGGAGATAACCGTACCTTATAGGTAATTTTTGTGTCTTGTGCTTCCTCTGTTGTTTGTTGAGTCCGTGTGGACTTATGTTTGAATTTATTTTTCTGAGTTTTTATGTATCGGAGTCTCAGTCTCAGTATGAATTTATTTGTGTCTTGTAGGAGATTCATTCTGTTTGGACCTTTTGGTGTTTGTTGTAGCTTATACCCCCTTTGTGTGAGTAACTGGGTTCTGAAATGGGAAAGGCTCAATTAATATCCATCTTTGCTAACACTAATTCTCGTTTGGCTTATAGATGGCCACCTGAACTTGTTTCAGTGAAAATTGGACTTTCAATTGGACAAAACATTTAGTATGACTTTCTCCTGTGTGTTATTTTTGAAAAACATGAAAATTGCATACATTTTGTTGTCAAATATCTCAAATGTTAGATTGTGAAAGGTAGACTTCCCTGTGTTATCATAGAAATGAGTTAAAGGCGGAGCCTCCCTTTAAAAGGGCGTGAAGTTATGGCGGGGTTCACTGTTTAAGCGGACACCAAACAGGCAGTACGCGTCCACACGCGCCAGAAGATGCCACTTTTTAGTTTTTTTCCGGCCGCGAAAAATGCAGGCAGAATGCCAAGCGGTCAGCGTGAAGCTTCTGCCGATCGAACTCTCTGGCCCGGTATTTGACTGGGAGGAGAACTCCACTAATGCGAAAAACTGGGATTGAAAATTGCGGCTTTCGTAGGAAATTTATTGGAGTAGATTACAGTAATCAAAGAAAATGGTTAACACTACAGAAAGACTTATCTCGGACTGCGGGGACCTAACTATTGAAAAACAGCACAGAATACTTGCCCAATGTATAAACTCTTCATGTATAGTACAGGCAGTACTGTACAACATGGAATGTACAACATACAAATCGGCGGCTAGAGGGCGCTTTGCAACGTTAACTTTCTCTCTCCTCGCGTCAAGAAAAGTTCGTGTTTTTCTGAAGTTTGAAAGTTCATTTATCGTCCAGGACGGCACCAACCCTTCGATAAAGGTTATTGGCATTGATAGCCAAGATGATATCAAATGGCAGTTTCTATTGAGGTATGGCGAGCAAGAATTGGTGTATTCAATTCTGGAGCACGTTTGACACGGGACGGCCATATTGGATTTCACGTCAGCGGCAATGGCATGTGCCTTGTTCTGCGATTACTCATATTGAGTATGCTGTTGAGGTCGGGAGACGTTGAGAGTAATCCAGGTCCAAATCCAGGTGGTAAACAACCCAGTGAGAGAAGACCAACACGACAAACTACCCTGACTGGTTCCTTTGCCGGAGCAGAAAATGAAAATTTTGAGCTGACGGACACAATGCGTGAATTACGTAATCTGAATGCTGACTTGGGAAGGAAGATGGACAAGTTGTCGGCCGACCTACATAGAAAAATCGACGACCTCGCTAGTGACATACATGATGTACAACAAGAAGTGCAGGAAACTAGAGAAGAGGCCGCTCGGCTTGCTGAAGAGAATAAACATCAAAATGATCAAGTAAAAGAACTCTCAAGTGAGGTTGACGCGTTAAAAGGCCAGATGAAGCGGGACAATTTAATCTTCAAAGGCATTGACGAAACGTGGGACAAATCAGAATCGAAGGTAAAAGAGTTTATATCTGACAAACTCGGTTTAGAAGGAGACAATATTGAATTCGACAGGGTAAATCGTCTCGCCAATCCACGTTCCCGTCCACAACCTATCATCGCTAAATTAACAAGTGTTCGAGGCCGCAAAGAAGCTTAAAGGCACCGATTTCAGAATATCTGAAGATTTTACACGCAGAGTCAGAGACACTCGAAGACAACTCGGTCGTCATCTTGAAGCCGCGCGGGCGCAAGGAAAGCGAGCATATCTTTCGTTCGACAAATTAAAAATAGACGGTAGCACCTACGCCTATGACAGTGTACGCGATGATATTCGCCCCTTGTCAAGAGTGGAACGCAGTGACAGATGAGAAGGCGGCCAAGGCCTGGGTGATAATAGTATAACGAATGATCAATCCAATGTGCTACATCTACAGAATGGTGACTCTAGTAATCAAGTTGTGCCTTTAAAATTACATTGTATCTTTAGAATGTACATGGTCTTGCTTCTAAAATTAATGATTTGGATGTAATGTCTTACTTGCAAAGTTTTGATATTGTTTGTTTGTCAGAGACGTGGATTAGAGATGATTCATGTTACACTATGCATGGGTTTAAATCATTTCAAAAACCAGGTGTTAAGCGGTCAAAATATGGGAGGCATCCTGGTGGAATTAACATATTTTGCAAAGAGTCAATGCCTTTGAGTGTTAAATACATGCAAAGTAATTCTGATAATATAGTGTGGTTGTTTTTCTATGTCGATTCTACAGAAAAATCCCCCGTTGTTATTTTTGCTGTCGTGTATAATTCTTCTCAAGATGAGGAAAGAATTGGTTATGAATGCACATTTGACATTCTCGAACAGGAATTTGCAAATTATAGTGGTATGTTTCAAAACTCCCAATTCTATATTTGTGGAGACTTTAATGCACGCACTGCGAACGATGCTGATTACCTTGATGACAGTGTAGCAAAGTTTGTATGTCATGATGTTACAACGCTATACAATACTAGTATTTTCCTTCCAGAGCGTTAATCCAAAGATAATGTTGTAAATAATTTTGGAAGAACATTTCTAGAATTTTGTAAAAATACTGGATTAAGAATTGTAAATAGTAGATTATTTATTGAAGCAGGCAGTGGAAATTTTACTTTTGTAAGTGACACTGGTTGCAGTATAATTGATTATTTACTCACAAAGCCATGTAGTTTTTCAAATATTTGTGACGTTTATGTCGATAACTGGGTTGAATCAGATCACCAACCGTTAGTTTTTGATACCAGTCTTTCTCGTCATCGAGAAACCACAAATGCTGCTTTTGCTATTTCTAGTGTTGGTGATCCAGAGACTTTTGACAAATTGATATGGAATGTCGATAAAAGTTCAATGTTTTTTGCTTATTGGGAATCGCTACAAGCAAGAAGTCGAATTGAAAAGTTTAATTTTTACATTGACAATTTGAATATTGACAGTGCCGCTGATTGTTTGTTGTCTATGATAAGATCTGCTGCTGACGTGATGAAAAAAACTTTTAACTATGATTGTAAGCAATTTTGGTCACTTGTAAAATGTAAATCGGTTCCTGTTCCTGGAACTATTTAAAGTGATGTATGGTTTAATTATTCTTACAAGTTGTTAAATACTCCTGGTACTGTTGATGATAATTATCAAGCATGCCTTTTGTAGGTGACAGCAGGCGACAATTTGCCCGATGTCAGGAGGGCAGATTGTCTCCCGCTGCGAAGGCACATAAATCCAAGTATTCAGGCAATAATATTTTTATGACATGCCTCTTCACATTTAATACTATATGACATTTAGTTACATGCAGGGCATTTTCAAACAATTTTGCAAGCATCAAACATATTTTAACGATAGTCAAATAGTAGTGCACGCATGGATATTTTACATCTACTTTGACGTCGAAAACGTCGAAGGGCTTCACTGGACCTGGTTACCATGGAAACCAGTCAGTACATCGTTCACCGGCCCGCTAACCTCCCGGATGTTCCTATTTATATCAATGCACAGATTTGCACTCACATCGAGGTATGTAATAAATTAAAGCAAGGTTGGGTTATACCACTCGGTTTTGACCATTTCACTCCTTATACACAAGAGTGGAGCTCGTGCGTATATGTTGTTTACCGATTAAAACCGTTTGGTATCCCTTTCAAATGGTGCTTTATTGCTGATATATCATTCGCAATACAATTAAAGAAAAGGTATTAATTATTGCTTCTGTCATAGCAACTTAGCATGAAGACTATGAAGTCCAATTTAGAGTTTGTTGGTGTGAAATATATAATTTCTGACATATTGTTTTTAAAATTATGCGTATTGAACTTGTTTACATCTATGAAAACTACTTTCATATTGATGCCTTATGCCGAAATTTGTATATTGTGATACCTCATCCAACAGTTATGTCAATTTAAGCGATTTAGATGAAATCCAAGCTGTTATATAGCTGTTAACTTTCTTTCCCTTGTTTGAGTTATTGAAATGAGTAACACGTCTTTTATTTACCAGCATTTTAACTTTTTAGTGGTTTTTAATGCCTTGAAGAGTATTATTTTTCATGCTCATTTTAACAAGTAAATATCAGTAAAGTAACATAAACTTTGAGTTAAGGCATTGGCACTGAATAATTTTTTAGTTTACCCAATTAAGCCATATCTTGTTGGAAAACCAACTGCCTTGATGTGTCAGAGATATGATATTTATATGGCTTCCTTATTCGCTGCGTTTGGTAGCCGAGGAAACATTACCCATACCCTTATCCCTTAAATTTATATTATAGCAAGATATACGGCATGCCATTTATTAGGAAAGCAATCGACGCACCCAATAAATCTTAAGATACACACTTTGAATATTTTTTCTTATTTATTGCATTAAGTTCTTTAAATAATGTATAAATACCTTGACGAAAGTCACTAACAACTCTCTCTCTCTCTCTCTCTCTCTCTCTCTCTCTCTCTCTCTCTCTCTCTCTCTCTCTCTCAAATGAGTGAAATTATATCCTTATACGTTGTCAACACAAACAAAGCTTGAAAACTGAAAGCTAGACTGGCATTTATGATTTATGAGACGGCCCTCACAGCAGTTTTAAGTGTTGGAATGAAGCAAAAAAAATTAGGGGCACCGAGCAAAGTTTGGTTACCCTACTAGAGAAATATATTACCTAACATTTACTGATATTTGACATTAAAAATGGCCGCCATCCCTGTCTATAACTCTATGGGGAAACATATCTTTTCAATTTTTCGAAAAATTAGGGACGGTGAAATTTCTCAAGATAGAAATATCAAAATGGGCCGTACAAGAGATAGATGGAAAAATAATTCAGAAAACTTTTTATTCCTAGCATAGGTCCCCGGGGCGCATTCTACATGAATTTTCATTATGGAGAATATTTATGTTGTCGAACGTGATGATATAGCAATAAGAATAATTTGCTTTACGTGGTGCCGGTTGAAAATTGTCCACGAAATCCTGACAAAAAATTAAATAACATAGCGTTGATATTTTATCGAGGTTAAAACGAGCTACTGGTGAAGGTTGCTCCATTCATCTCTTAAAGGTAGAGTGTGCCTCGAAAGTGAAAGACACTTTCTTAAAGAATATTATAACCACTTTCAAAATCAAGAATAAACATTTTTGGGGATCTGGCTTTAGTACTAGAGAAACAAATTATCGAACGTTGACCGATACTTGAAATTCAAAATGCCTGGCATCCCTTTGTTAATTCTATGAGGAAAAATAATAATTTTGAACTTTGAAAACTATGACAGTAAACAGTTTTGTTACATCAAGAGCTCTAAAATGAACCCCTCCCAGCGATGGTTCAGTAGAGAATTGTACAAGTTTGAGTCTGAATATTTGTCACTTTAAATCTCAAGAATGTTCGGCATTTAATTTTAATACGACAACATAAACTAAGCCCAATTATCCCAAAATGTCGTGAATCACAATATCAAACAGTGGTTGCTATCGGCAGTTCGATTGTTGGTTATGTGTTGTCGAAAAAGTAACATGCTTATGTACTGTCCAAAATTAGTACGCTGGTAATTGAGAAATCAAACCAGCGTCAGTGGAGTTTGGATAAGTGTATTGTCTTGTTTTCTTTACACATTTTCTGGCAAGAAGCAAGGCTCGGTAGCAAATTACTTTCTCAGTCTAGTTAAGTATAGAATTAGCAAATTAACCAGCCATAAGGCGAGCCATATAGTGAATTGACATAGCATTTAGCGTGCCAGGTTTTATCTCCAATACGAAACGGTAAACTGTAGACACATTTATACAAATGTGGGGACATGTTACCATAAAACATATCTTGGTAACAAGAATTTGTGATAGGAATAGTTGATTATTACGACATTGGAATCAAAATGAACGTAGTAGTGATACCTGGGGTGATATCATACAATACATTGCTGAATAATGTACTTTTAAAGCTTCATTTGTCGTCTTATTTACTGCTCTTTGAATTTCAATAAAGGCCCCGTCAATTTTCTTAATCTGTGAGTATATGTTGTGTATTGGTGTTCTCCTAAAAGTATATGAAATAAGGAGACATTTCCTTTACGGGTAGGAATGAAAGAATGCCACACAAAGTAAAGCGAAGCTATAGGGCGTGGTAGTTTTAAATGCGGTCCATGTCACTCTAGGCCTACAGAGTCCGTGAAAACTGAATTGAGTCTTTGGGAAGCGATGATTTGGTCTACTAGAGTTGTCCTCCACTAATCTCTCGTTTAAATGTTTTTTTTTGTCCTGCAACATTTCTCCACGGCAGTGTGTCTTCATAAGGTGGTATATTACTTGGAGAGAAATACTCGGACTCTCCGATTTTTCGCACTTCTTTTTATCGTCTACCGCTTGTTGGCAGCTCATTTAAAGCCCTTGAAGCAAGAAAGATTTTCAGAGTTCCATAACAAAAAAGTTCATTTTTTTCTTATAGAGTCAACACAGGGATGCCAACCGTTTTTAATTTCAGATATCGCTGCTGCCACATTTTACACAGCGACCCCGGTCAACATGTCCAAAATTTATGGACAATAAAAATAGGTGTTGGTCGTTCATTGTAATTTGACAGAACACCATAACCAGTCCTGGCAACGATTTCCTGGATATAAATACCGTCAGTGTTATCAGTGTTGCCTCTTTTAAAGTTCATTACACAGTCAGTATTAGGTATTCATTCCCACAAAGTGACTTTCATGGATTATCATTAATTTGCGCTACGGCCGCTACTTATCGTCTTTTGTGAAAAAACACGATAGGCACTAATCTGAGATGATAGGATCATTCAATTATTCAATTTTTTCAAACGTGTATGATCTCCCACGGCTTAAAATTGCAATATTACAAATTATCTATAAAAACAAGGGAATTGCACACAAAAGAACTTACAGCGTATGAGCTTACATTTGCAGATTCAATCCAAATCCACATTACAACACTATCGAATCATCCTAAAGTAGTTCAAATCGTGTTGAAAATATTTTCCACTATTGATTGAAAGGCGCCATTTCTACTTGCCGGAGAAAGGAAAGTAAAAAAGGACCATTGTAAACGCTGAAAATAACATTAACAACTTTCGGATTCTCAGATAATTCATTAAAAGTACAATTACGAAAGATTTACAAAGCTGGGAAACTAATCACACACATGTCATAAATCACCGAATCCTAGCGATTTTTGTCAAAGCACGCGAGGAGGATAAGAATTTTCAATAATTAAATTGACTATAATCTCTTCTCGTTTATAGAGATGGTAATAATAAATGTTCATTCCTACCTTAGTATAGTGTATGCAGTGACACGTTTGTTTCTTCAGAGAATGCTACTTCGATGACTGCATGTTGGGACGCTGGTTAATCTGCTTTCTCTCTTGAAAATGATACGCTTGTTTGCCAATGAATATATTTATGTACTACGGAAGCCACGTGTCTCCTGTCAACAAAATCATTATGTAGATTTATCCGAGGTCATTTATAAATCGATGATTGCCGAAGTGCATTCTGGTCGAATTAATCCTCGACAATCTGAAAGTGTTTGAATTCCGTTTGCACGAATGCAGTATTTTTCAATATCTTAATTAGAATTAGAACTAAAAGGTACACATGCATGTTATGACATGAGTTTGTGACTTTGAACATTCTAGAGTAGGAAAGGATCTGCAAATTCTAGAAATTCCTAAATTTGATTGAAATGACTTGAAAGTTGGCAACAATATATGTCTCAGTATGTATAAACTAAAACTTAGCAAATCTTTCGATTTGACCTAGTCAATGACTAACAGCCTACATTTTCCCGCCAAAGTCACATATCTGATATAATGAGATTTTTGAACTGAAAGACAAATATTTATTCAAACTATATGTTAAGTAATATAATTTAACATGAAAGCTAATGTAATAACCACTGAATAATTAACAAACATTAATGTTTGACTAGTTTTTTCATTAAAAACCTAAAATAATTGAACAAAATTTTATATTTCACAGACATTTTGTATTATTTAATAGATATGGTATGGTGTCTATTAATATTGAGTGATTACTGAACTTTCAGAATATGCAAAATTTAGAGCTGACAAGTTCAAACTTTACATTTTATTATTATATGAATTTTGGCGAGAAAATGGCAATTTTCAGTCACGTGACTAAATCTGCCAGCGTTTATCATATCCTATCAGTAAAAATATAACTAAATAAAGCAGTTGACCAAATTTCAGTCAATGCTAATTATATCCCTTGAACCTTGTGTGTTTCCTAGAGTGACCCCTGCCTTAACATAATCCTGTAACTGGTAGGATATTTTTTTAATTTCGATTTCGCTTAGTTTTGTAATTGTAATCCCATAGCATGCAATACATATTTTTTGCTTGTGTGTTTGTACAAAAATGAACAAAATTACACTTCACTACTACATTGAGTAGAACATATTTATCATATCTCATTCAAAAACGTCTTAGAATAACTTTGACGATGTAAAATATGCTGTACTCAGAGAGTAATAGAAGAGGTTTCATATACTTCCAGCGACCCTCGTCTGCTTGATTGATCGACTGGTTAAGGGTCGTGAGCTTTCGTATACGAGTACATAACATCCATAAACTTTCGGTAATTTCTTCCGGTCAACATGTCAAAAATTTAACATTTGAAAGTTGAAAATCTGTGACCTAGACAACATGTTATGGAAAGTAATTTTTCTACATTTGCATGTAAGAACGGTGTTGACACATTCATTTGTTTGAAAAGTAGTCTATGAATATGCAAATGGTTCTGCTGATTGTGTCCGGTAAAATAATCAATCACATTTTTCCATTCTGACGAGGCATATGATTTCTGTGAGGGGCATACCTGTACACATAACTGAAATGTCGGTTTCATCATTACACCATTTGTCGACGATAGTATCTCCACGATGTCAGATTTTTTACAGGTAAATCGGAACGGCCGGCTGCGGAGTGTTTTGTAACGTCTGTGTTTATTGTAGGATCGTTTGAATAGGAGGACCGTCGTCTCCTTAACACCTGGGTGTCAGAGAGGTTTAAGTGTACGCTGATCAGCTTTGAAAAAGCATAGAAGTGTTTGATCGCCGACAATACTCGCAATATTTGTTGATAATTGCAATTATGTTTTTTAATGATCAGAATTGATATTTCGTGTTTCGAGATCTCAAGGACACGGAATATCACGACCGGGTACGGTAATCTGACCAATATTTTGAAGCTTAAAGTAGATTGAGTTCTTTATTCAATGCATGATTGTGATCTCTTTGTTGCTATTTTACCTTAGACAATGCTTCAATCGAAGTTAAGCTTGATGCTGTCTTTTCTCGGAGTGGTATAAATCAGATATGGATATAAAAAATCCAAAGAACTCGCAGATTATTTCAAATCAAGACCTATTTAAAAAATAACATCCATCCGCCAAGCATCTTTGTACAAAAACGGTTCACGCCGTTACAAATGTATGTGGCATTAAGTTATAATTCTACATACTTTTTTTAAGAATATTACTAATTCTACAGTTTTTTTATACGTAGGAAGACATTATTAGTATGCTTGATTTCCTCATCGACAACATACTTGTTGAACATGGACAACACGTTTTCAAACAGTTTTTAGAAATTCCTATGGGTAATAATTGTGCTCCCTTGCTTGCAGACATTTCTGTACTCCTACGAGGCAGAATTTATCCAGAATTTCACCAAACGGAAAAAGTCCCTTTAGCTAGAACTTTCAACCGTTCACTTAGATAAAATATACGATGTTATTTTAATGAATAATTCCAAATTCAGTGACTATCTCGCTATGATTTATCCTCCAGCATTGGAGATTGAAGAAATTAAGGCTTCTTGTGCTTCATATCTGGAACTTGACTCCAATGCCACATCTCGTCAGTAATATTCCACTGCCAACAGATTATGGGGTATACATTTTCCAGCTTATTCGATATGCAAGAGCATGGAGTTATATGGTGATTTTGTTGAGAGACATAGCCATCTCTCTTTAAATCTTTTAAATCAAGGTTACACGATAGAAAGACTTCTCTATACGTTCAAACACTTTTTGCAGCTATCACAAGCTGATAGATACGTGTTATGTCTGTCTTCAACAAATGATCGCTGATGGCATCAGTTACATTGGACCTTAGTTGGTGGCCACTACCTATTTGACTTACGGATTTATATATGGCGGGTGTCAAATGTTGGACAGGATGTGCTTACTATTTTCGAAACATCTGACATCACTTCTTAGCCTTTGCCAGAGGCCGGTATCTCTTTTTTCACGGATGTGACTGTTGTGTGGACCGGTACGTTGCTGGCTGTTCTGTGCTCTTTTTTGCCTGTCTTTGTAGCAATTGACCATGCAATAACGAATTTTGACTTATTGTTGTTGGATTATGGATGGGTATAATTGTGATTATTTTAAATCGGAGAATTTAAAATACTACACGATTCAATAACATGTAAAGTTTTATCAAGAGAATAGTTGAGGAAAGTTTAAATGAAAGTTCACGTTTCTCACTGTCGATGAAGGAACGTGTTTATTGTAGAGTCAGTTTAATAGAAGTGCTGTTGTATCGAGCTCCTTTACACGTAGGAGACAAAGACGTGTCAAGTTTTATATTGAATGGCTTTGATAGCACGGCGCGCTTTAATCAGCCTGTAATACTCGCACGATTTGATCCACCAATATATCCCTAATTCATCGATGAGTGTTGCCATCATCTTTTGAAGATTCCGCCCTGTCAGAATCTAAAGGAAAGTTATGTGGACTAACAAAATAGAGTTTAATACTTGGATCAATATTTTGGCCGCTGAAGGAAAGTGATTTCCTTATTAATTTAGTGATTTCTTTATTCTCATGAGTTCCAAGTGTGGGTTTACCTTTGACAATGTCACAGTGTAAGAAAAATCAAATCAACTTTCATTTAAAGATTTGTTCACATTTTTCAATAACATTTAC
This sequence comes from Ptychodera flava, assembly GCF_041260155.1. Taxonomy (NCBI): domain Eukaryota; kingdom Metazoa; phylum Hemichordata; class Enteropneusta; family Ptychoderidae; genus Ptychodera; species Ptychodera flava. The sequence continues at coordinate 12,023,913 of NW_027248278.1, forward strand.
ACTTTTATAGTCCGTCATGAAGATACGAGTTACTATGGAATCGTATGCACCATAGGATATGTTTTGCTTTACTAGTTTTAACAACTTCACCCTATGGTGAAATATGGACTTGGAAGGAAAAGTGTTAAGGCTTCAGGCCAATAATGGACAAGGAAAATAAAACACTATAAGTGAGTTTCCTTCAGCGTCCAAAAAAGTACATAATATGCCGACAGATATATCATCACGCATTTTTCTCGGGTATTGAAGAGGTTAAGATTGCATCCGTAACGAGAACGTAATGTAGAGTGGCTACACGTTCCATACGCGTAACGTTCTGCACGGACTCCGGTTAATACTTGACTGGCCCCGTCGCTTGGCTTTCCTCGCAACTTCGTATCCTTCTTGTTACCTAAAATATTCTCAGAAAACGGAATTTATAAACCGAGCTGTATACATAAATAATATTAGGGCTCGGAATAGAATTAACAAGGTTAGGGGCTAATGTTGTCAAAAATATACCTTACCTTTAGAGAGAAGCTGTTGAAGACATCAACATTTTTGAAGTGATACAGTTGTTGCTATTTAATTCTTGACGGATTAGTGTTTTGCGAAAATATTACTTCCCTTCAAAGACATGCTGTTGACGACATATTCATTTTTTCAAGTTAAATTAATTGCTCCTTTTTATACTTGGAATTGACATTAAGGCCCGAGACATAATCAAGGAAGAGGTACCAGTGTTTACAAAATATAGTGTACCTTTACAATATTCAATGGACACATTTGAAGTCATACAGATGTTTTTGGAGTCTTACTGATTGCTCACATGAAATAGTTAAAGTTGAGATAAAAAATGCAAGATGATGGTGGATAGGCACATTTAATAAGGGGGGTGGATAGTGGTTTTCAAAAATTACTTACACTATACAGATATGCTGTTGAAGACTTGCACATTTAGAAGATTTATAAGTTGGTGCTATTTAATTTTTCAAGCTTGATAAAAAAACACAAGATTAAGACTTTTGACAAGAATAAAGTGGGGAGGGTTCGAGTTTTAAACGATCGAGCTACCCTAAAATTAAGTGAAACTCTCAGCTCATAACAGAAATTTTTGCAGTCATATGAATCCCTGCTATTTGATACTTTAAGTTACATATAAAAATACGAGATTTATTTGTATAGATATATAATCATTGAATAGCATATAATGATTGTACAGGCTTAATGAGGCGAGGCGTGTTTTTCCAATATAAACTTCCGTTACAGAGAGACGATTTTGAAGAATACTTTTCTCGCTATTTAATCATATTCAAGGTTGCATAAGATGAGGAATTGGTAGAGAACTAACACGTTTTAAGGCTGGTGTTTGTTTGTTTGTTTGTTTGTTTGTTTGTTTTGAAAAATGTATATTACTTTTAAATGTCATGCTCACTTTTGGAGATACATCTGTCACTACTTTGTAATAATTTAAGCTGGATATATAATGAAGGTACGAGCTCAAGGCTTGTTACAGAAATAACCAGAATGATGTAAAATACTAACCGAGATTCCAGGTGTGTCCCTCACAGAAATCAGATACGTCTCGTCAGAATGAAAACAATGTGGCCGATTATTTCACATTGCAGTTTTAATCAACAATAAAATCTTCAGAATCATTTATTTATTCATATTTTCTTTTCCAGACAAACTAATGTGTTAGATAGCTCTTACATGTGAACGTATGAAATGTCACTTTCAATAACATGTTGTCTTGGTCACTGATTTTAACTTTCAAAATATACGTCGTTGACACGATGGCTGGAACAACACATTATAGACAGTTTATTATCGGATGTTGTTGACATGTGTACGCAACCAGCCAGTCTACTGATGATAATGGTATTGTTTCAGGAGAAAATTTCAGTGTCAATGAACAGTAACTTGAGATCAAAAGTTACATTTTGGCAAGATTTGCTCCCATGTTGGCGTGATAACAATGCACAATCACGTGCACTTGCTTGTCAGTTTATGTCCTTGAATTCTGCTATGATCTCTAAAATTCTGTCACAAGCCGGGTGTTACGTAAAATGAAAAGGACAAATCTCCCGGTTATAATGGTTAACCATCAAATGTTATTGTGTTTGCTGGCCATTGCTAGGGATTTTGATTATTGATTCGTTCAACAATGCCTTTAAGAATGGCAATTTGTCAATTTCACAACAGGGAGGTGTCATTATATTGCTGCATGAAAAGCAAGCCCGAGCTTATAATTAACTGGAGGCCGGTGTCATTATTATGCACTGAATACAGAATTTTAACGCAAGTTTTATCTGACGGTGTTTCAAAGTAGCTTCAAGTATTGTAAAAACTGATCAATTAGGCTACTTCAAAGGTAAATTTGTTGGTGAAATTCTAAGATTAAGTGGTACTGCTAATCACAATATTCCTGATGAAATTCATTATGTAGACTTTGAAAAAGTGCTTGATAGTATTAATTTGGCTTCGGCTAAGAGTTTAGAAGATGGGTGAAAGTGATATCTGACGCACAAAGTTGCATAATCAATAAAGTTTTGTTTTTCTTTTGAAATATTTTTTATTATATAAACATAAAATAATTGACAAAACATGGTTTACAAAACAGGAGAAGAGAAAAAACACAAGATACGAAAGAAAGAGGACAAAGCAACAAAGGGGGTAAAAGGTGGAAAAATTGGCATAAATTATTCATCATTTAGCAAATGTTTCAAGATGTCCTACTTCCGGTGAAAAACCGAGAGTTGGTTTTTTCGTTCACATATTTTTGCCTCTGACTTCATGACATATTTTAAAGTTTCAATAAACATTGCAAAGGATGGTCTAATATTACAAAATCGTATCGAATACAAATGATACTTTGCGATCAGAATGGCGTGGTTTAAAGCAAGAGACCTTTTCACTGGGTGAACACAAAAGATCACACTAAATTCATCCAGAGAAACATAATCTCTGGAAGTTGTTGCCAGAGTTTGTTAAACTAATCCCAAAGCCCTCTTACGTACGGACATGAGAAGAGCAAATGTCCTAAAGTCTCAGTATCACCACAATGAATACACGAATCATCATCCATAATCAATAAAGTTTGGACGTCGATTTTTTTTTCATTGACAATAGGGATGCGTCAAAGTTGCCTCTAAGTGCTTAGCTATGGGTAGAAGTATGGGCTCGTAAACTGCGTCAATGTGTTGATGCAGGTATATAACTGCCATGTGATAATTTACATAGTCATGTTGGTAAAATAGAACAGTTTGCTGACGACACCACTCTATTTCTCAAAGATGAACAGTGCAGAGTGGCACTCGCTCTTACATGCTTGCTATCACACATTACAAAGATACTTTAACAGAGTAATAACTGCATCCCTTCACTGGGCGAAAGACATACTCTGGGACAAATCCGTCCATCAACAGGGCTACCAGCCCAGGTTAGAAACTTCAGTAGATTTTCAATAGATTCGAACTCACAATGCATGACACCTACATTGTAGTAACAGTCAAAACACACGACGGTAGTAATCATCATCGATTTAAAGAGCTACTCCTAGATACAATGCTGTCAGACTGAGTGTCAGAGTTTAGGGTAAAGCACGCCGAAGACAATCAATGTAAAACTTGACGCTTCCTTGTCCCCTACTTGTAAACGACCTCGAGACGATAGTGCTTGTATTTTATTGACTCTACAATCAACACGTATCTCGATAGACATTGAAATCATAAACATTTGCTGAAACATTCCTAGGTATGACTTTCAACTATTCTCTTTCTGCAATGGAAAAATAAAATAAGTCGCCTAGGTGTTCAGTAGGCGACCGTCTTCCTGTTCCAATGACCCTACAACAAGCACAGACGTTACAAAACACTCTCAGCTGGCCGTTCCAATTTACCTGTCCAACCTTTGACATAGTGGAAGTGCCTTATTCGACAAATTATAATGAAACCGACATTTCAGGTATATGTACAGATATGCCCTTCACAGAAATCGTATGTCTTGTCAAAATGAAAACAATGTGGGGAATAAACGCCAACAAAGTAACAATTACTGATGTTTCAGATACAAAATGGTCGCCATCCCTGTGTTAAATCTATGAGGACAATAAAGTTTTCGATTGTCGAAAAACGTAGACAGTGAAATTCCTTATAGGAAAATGAACCCCCAAAACTGGTACATGAAAAGAGAATCAGAAAATGTGCAACAATAAAAATCACTATAGTTTCTTCTCGTTTGTAGAGACAGGGATTATGAATGTTAAACCTTAGCTTGATATAGAGTGTACAGTATGTTTCTTCAGACAAAGTTGATTCGCTGACTGCATGCTTGGTCACTAGTTTGGTCTTTTGCATAGCTTTCTCTGCTGAAAATTATGTACTTGTTTCCCAATGAACATATTTATGTAAAAACGGGAAGCCATGTGGCTGCTGTCAATAAAACTCAGAATGTAGATTTAGCGGACATCATTTACACATTGATGATGGTCAAAGTACGTTCTGGTCGAATTAATCCTTGATAATCTTAAACTGTCCTGGTCCCCTCTGCATGAATTCAGTAATTTTCCCTACCTTCATTAGATTTATGACAAAACAAGAAGAAGTCGTAGGATAATTTTAATATCTACTTTGTTGGCGTTTTTTTCTTAATTGCAATTCCACAGCACCCAGGAATGACAGCAGCTAGGGTGTAAGCAACATTAACAATACTTATCGACAATATTCGAGTACATAACGTTCACGTTCCTCATCTTTAGGTAGCAAAACATGACATAAACTGTGAATCATGCATGCTAGTTGTTAGTTTTCGAAATGTCTTCGTCGATTCGCATAGTCGTCCCGATGCAACGGCGTACCGGGTAACTATCGAGTTTAATGCCTGTGATGCGGAAACGGATTACAGGGACGAAAGCCAAATCATTTATGCACGTGGCACACGAACGATCAAGCGGACAAGCATTAACCGTCGCAGCTTAGAGAAACTCGAAACTTAAATTTGCCCCCTGAAGATGACAGCCATTTTGAATTGCAAATATTGGTAAATATTAAGTAGTTTGTTTCTCTCGTACCAAAGTTGGCACGGTGACCTTATTGCTTGTTTGGTAAGAGCTTGTGACACATTTTTTGAGAACTTTCAGTTTTGAGGCGCCATTACCTTTGGGAAAGTTTGACCAAAGTGAAGCAGAATCGAATTAGGAATGTCGCACACATTGCTTTAAGTATAATATTTTCAATAAAGCGATGGTGCCTAGAAGGTGACAAATAAAAATGGTATCTACGTGGTGATCATTTTCTGCCAGCTGTGGTTGAAGGGAAGCTTATGGTAAATATCTGGTGTCCGCTTTAGTATCATTTGATTATTGGCATAAATATAACAGTCGTACCCGTATTCTGAATATCGGAGAGTAAGGTAGTGCAGAAGAGATAGCTACCAGGAGGTCAGATGTGCATCGGTACCTTTGAAGATTGTAGGTTTACTTAGTATAGCTAACCTTTTCAAGAAATATCGTAGAGAACATCACATATAACACCAAAATATTGAAGGAATGACTCACACGTCTCATCAATCGGTCTCACCAAACCTTTTGCTGACAGTGGACAGTCGAAGCCTGCTGACAGTGGACAGTCGAAGATTGTTCAAACAATGAATTTAGATGTATCTTTTCGGTATTTGTTAATGTCTTTCAGTTTTAAGGCGCAAACTACCTTGAGTGCATTCTCTGAATATTGACTTCGGCCATGTGACCTACAATGCCACTGAACATGTAGGGACAAATGCTGTATCTAGAAACGAATACACTTTATATCTTAAAATCGTCGCAAATCTTATCGCTTAACAGAAAAACCTAATAGTAACAAAATAACTAAGTGAATAAAAGAACAACTACATTAATAAATATATAACTAATTAGATACATTACGAGTAAGTAGAAATAAGTAAAAAAAAAGAAAACCATAAAAAACGTATAGAAAATATATATATTTTAATATGATATACATATATGTAAAGTTGAATATAACTCTTCATCACTGTACTTTTTGTAAATGTACTTTCAAACGATCTCATATTTTCTTCTGAGAATCCCATTTCCTGTCCACCATTGAGGAAGAATGGCGTTGTAACTAGGGTTCGATTTGTCAAAACGGCGAATCTTGCCGCAACTTTGAATCTTTGGTACTGGAAATAGGCCCAGCCATCAAGTATCGATTTAATTGGCAATAGATAACGAGTAGGCTTATCTTTGTTATCTCTGAAGACCAGAGAAGCTTGTTGGCGACACTTTGGAGTGTATCACAGAACTAGCGTTTATGTCTCCAACTGTATTGAGTTTCTTGTAAGATCTAGCAGGTCCATTTCCTATGCTGGCAATATTCCAGTGGTCCTCTTCTAGTCGTATTCTACTTCTCTGATGATGAGAAAACAGTGGTGTCAGTAATTGCGTTGATTACCTTATGAGAAGACCTTAAATAGCAACAAAATGTGCCTTTTTTCCGTCCTTAGCATAACATAAAGAAGTATCAACAGCACCCGAACTTTCCTCAAGGAATATTACCTTTTTTGCTTTCTGGACACCATATTTTTAACTCTCTCGTATCCACGGCGGCTTATTGTCATATAAGATGACCATAGTAATTAAAAGGAACAATAAACACCACAGAAATGAACGCTGGCAATGGTGTCTTTGCCGCATCTTTTAGTCTCTGTAAAAACGTTGTCTTCACAGTTTGGATCATGAACTGGTGTATGCTGAGAGGCCTGGGCAGTTTTTCATAAGTTTAACTAGAGGAAGATTTATTAACATGCTTTTGTGGAGACCTGCTAAATATTTTGACCCGAGTTTCCTCCAACCAGCTGTCTTGCCTGGTGAGTTAATACCTACACAACGATTACCTGGCATGGTGACGTATATATGTCATCTCCAGGATAGACTTGCCAAATTCTACCGCCTGTGTTTTTCCCATACTTTCATGAAGGAGGGTGATGATTGAAAATGTTGACAGATGGCGCATCTAATAAAAATACGCTTATTATCCTCATCAAAGCCTTATGAATGATGGTGATTACATCATGACAACTCATATCTGTAACCTGCAAGTGATGTTTCTGCAACCATTGTCCACGTAATAATCCACTACACAGACGTTGGTATTCAAAGTGGACATCTTGGGTGACAACAAAAATAGGTTGCTAACATAATCATTAAATTTAAAAAGGATGTATGTTAGAGGCGTTGAAATACATCCAAATTAAAAATGAGCAAGATGGTTGCTAGTATTTTTAACGTCTAAAATATTTATTATGGCAACTACCTTGATTTTAACGTCCAAAAACGGGAGTTAAATTACAGCGCCAAACAATATCATCTTGTTAAATACAGAATCCTATAATCTCAGTCAACGTCGGTATTAATAACACTAGAACATCAACGTAGGCCCATTAAATATTGATCTTTAACAAAATATATGTCATTCGTTCTGCATAAACTATGGCTATTAACACAGTCCATTAATACAGATTTTGCTATACTTTGCATCGAAACGAGTCAGTGAACTCGACAAAGGCTGCTGCTATACGACAATAACAAACCGATATGTTGCTTAGAGTAAAACTGCCAAACTGCAACTCAGGTCCATCAAATTTGGACTTCTAACGAAATCGGCAAAACCATTTTTATAATCCATGCCATATCATCAACGGAGGCAGTTAGCTTGTAGTTAGCTTCCCGAGAAGTTGTAGAAATTTTGTGTCAACCCTTACGCCGAATTCGCCTTATTCCAAATCGTCTAGTTATACACCAAATGTCAATATTTACAATACTCAGTGGTAGTTGAAATGCTTGACATGATAACGATTGTCGGGATGAACAGCATTAACCCCATTCTAATATGTTGAATTTCTTTCATAATTCGTTTTTGTACTAAGATGTTATAAGTAGGACGTTATAGACAACGAATGCGTCATGTGCTCTTTGATAGTCGATAGCATGTGCTGTGACTCTCAGAATGTGGCGAAATCGTGTATTAGATTTGACCGCGAATCGAATATATAATTCCTTCTGTCTAAACAAAGCAAACGTGTAAGTCGGAAAGAGTGAGCCAAAATAATTTAACCAACACAAGTCAATGATCAAAGAGGATACCTTAATTTGAAATAGGCCATTTATACATTTTAATTCGGGCAAGGCCAAACACAATTTTAAATGCATTTTATTGTATATTTCTCTGTTCTTTTGTGGCGTTGTATACAGCTTTGGGGTTCCTTGTCTATCTGTACTATCACTATGAACTTTTGCAGATGAAGTTTCTGTTTTGCAAATCGTACTTTTCTAAACTCTATTTTACCTATCGCCTTGTCCTTTCACCAAATGTGCGGTGCCCATTGTAAAGTTTTCCCGCTGCCCGAGATATTGGCTTTGACGTAAACGAAATTGGTCACATCATGCTATTATCCTAACCATTGTTCCGTTTGTGTTCACGATGGCGTTTGTTGGCGTATTATTTGTAATGCAGCATTTTCTCCTCTTGGCACAATCGAAATAGTATACTACAGGAATAAATTGGACGGGTGTTTCATTTCTCATTGTGCGCAGTTGTTAGTTGCAAATTATGATTTGGTGACTGAGCATCTATTGAAAGCATAGCTTTGATAGGACGTCCGTCACATTTATCTGACGTAAGGTTGCGAATTCAAAATTCCAACTATGTGTTCAAGGCATCTAAGATAATATTAACTCTTTGAAGCCTTTGAAGACAAGATCATAAAGCTGTAATAGCAGGGATCAACTGACCGATTTCCAGATACTTGAATAATTTAGCGAAAACTTTGGAACATATTCACATATTTCTGTCTGGTGCCTGAGGTTAGCTGCTCAGTAAAATTATTACCATAAGTCTTCCGACAAGATTTTTAACCTGAATTTAAAGGCTGTTAACGTTATATAAAGAAGAAGAATTTAGGGTTGTGGCAGAGCACAATGTAGTTGCAGTAGTCAATCACTGAATTCACAGTTACATAGGCTTATGATGTGTAGACAACAACAAAAGAAGAACCTTTATTGCAAAACGAAGATATATGGAGTGCACAGAAACTTTAGTTAGGTTGAAACACAACTTAGAGTTCTTAGTTTGAAATGTTCCTGTGTAGTAAACTGTCATTTACTTCTCTCATAAACAGAGCACGTTACCTTTTCAAATAATTTTAGTTTACGTACTAGTTTAAAACTTCTTTTATCCAAGTATGTTAAAATATGAAAGAATATCAGAAAAACTACTTACTGTATTCCGAGTGTCTGAATAATCAACATAAATGAATATATTATGTTAATCTGAATGCATCTTAATGAACCATTGTTCAGAAATTGGTGTCTAAGGGCGGCCCTTCTTAACGCGCCCATATTAGCAACAATTAATGGGGAAGTTCACCAAAGCCGATATTTTACATATGCTATCTTTGTCGTCACTTATTCCAGAAAAGCCATTTTCGCAGGTTTAACACGCGCGATTTTTTACAAACTCGGTTAAAAGTAGTGGCTGAAGTTAGGGCTTCATGAACTGAATACATTTTGAATCATTGGGAAAAGCGCCAAGCTTGGCGCTTTCATCACGTGATATGGCAGGGATCATCTGTGTATGGCATTGTCATTCACGTTCCCATCAGGCTGTGCGTATTTGTGTAACTATTCTTTATGTTATACTGATACTGCTAAAAAGATAATTGTGACAACTAGATGCAAAAGTACGTGTCCAAAAGCAAACGCGTCATTCTTCCTCAGTTTAAAAAATAAAATAACTTTATAGAACAGATGTTACCACCAAATCAATCATTTCAAAATTACTGGCGTTTTGGTAGCACAACGGAGAGAAATGTGGTTTAGAGATTAACAGTTTCCCTAGTATTTGATTGATATTGTTTTTTAATTAAAAAAATACAAATATATTTTTAATACGATGGCAGCGATGACGTGAACGACATGTTTGAGTGATTTTTTTAAATATCCAGCCATGACTTTAAATATCCAGCAATTAGTTTAAATATCCAGCCATGACTTTGAATATCCAGCCATAAGTTTGAATATCCAGCCATGAGTTTGTATATCCAGCCATGAGTTTAAATATCCAGCCATGAGTTTGAATATCAAAATCATTTCCTTTTTAGTCAGGGTTTACAATGATGTTTTGAAAATGTACTGCAGCAAAACACTGGTAGCAGGATGTGGCTATTTTGTTAATATATTCCCAACAATGTACGTTTCTGTTCCGTGATGACCACTTATGCCAATTGTTGATGTGCATATCGTGTTTATGCGTGTGATTCCGTTGTCATGGCAACTGCCACATTTTAAAACCAGTGAGCTATTTTGCTAGCAACAGCGTCACAAAAATTAAGAGTAGAACGAATCATTCGGATTTCCTGAAACCTAGGAGAAGGCAAATCACTGAGAGTTGATTTTGATTAAATCCGGTGTTGATTTGTATTATATTAAAACGTCCAATGTTCTGTTGTTTAGTGTAATTTCCCTTGGGGGTAATTCTGCAGTACACCAATACTTCCCCTCTCATTCCTACAAAATAATATGGGTGTCACTGAGTTGATGGAGAAAGCAATTCATTCCTAAGAGGACACATCATTACACTATCTGTTGAAATACAGTGTACGATGTCTCGCCTTTTCAATTCTCTTGTACCTCCAAAGTAACCAGTGCTTCAATAAGTGAGATATTGCTAAAACGGAACTACCTGCACACTATTCTTCCAATTTCAGCCCAAATCCTCTTTTAACAGTAATTAACATATACCTTTATTTCCATTCAAGTGTAACTTTATGTTTAAAACCTCATTCACATATCCGTGCAGCAATTTCCATATCACGCCCTATGCCTTGGAAATATTGGATTAACATACTCATGCTGACACTGTATTTGCATATTTTATAAACAGCACGCATAGTTCAAAAGCTGCCTTCTGAACTCTAAATCTTTAGTTATTCGAAACGTACTGAATGTCATCGAGAAACGTGATCGTTCCCGTTAGATCACGCAAGCGGCTTTGTTTTGAATATATGACGTCACGAAGAGAGAGATGTCAAATGTAGAGAAATGACGTCATAAAATTGACAGGCCCCAAGAAGATACGACTTCAGTTTTACGAATAAACGTCGCATATCGTATTTAAATCTCAAATGAAATCGTGTCAAATGTCACTGTTGTATATCTCAAAAAATTATTTACGTCTTATTATCTAATTGTCCAAATAAGAGTTTTGGTGTTTTAGGTCAAGCAAAGAAAAAGGTCCTCCCAAGGTTTAGGAGGCCATAGAGTCTTTTTAAAAAAGTTCGGCCACAGAATATGAATATTTATTCACGCCATGGAGTCCTTTTAATCATGGATGTAAAAAATAGGCATTCAACACAAGCAATTTTACAAGTTTGAAAGTTTTTTTTTTATGAATTTGGCAACAATAATTTGATGTACACGATATTGTGAGTGAAGTGGGTGTGTTCCGAGCCGTCCTGATCGCGGCAACCATGCCACAACTTCAAAGACCAGCGTAGACAAAGAAATAACAATAGGTGTGAAAGGGATTATAGGGCTGTCCTGTATCCTTCTATTTTTTACATCCATGTTTTAATGAAGTTCGGCCATAGAATATGAATATTTATTCACGCTTTGGAGCCTTTTTAATGAAGCTGGGCCACAGAATATGAATATTTATTCACGCCGTGGAGTCTTTTTAATGAAGTTCGACCATAGAATATGAATATTAATTCACGCTTTGGAGCCTTGTTAATGAAGCTTGGCCACAGAATATGAATATTTATTCACGCCATGGAGTCTTTTTAATGAAGTTCGGCCACATACTATTTCTAAAGAAACATAAGCGTAAACCTGATCAACTTACACAAACTGCGCTGCAATTTCACATCCGCGTCTTCTCACACAGATAAAAGTAGTCTAAGAAAGCTTTTAATGAAATCAGAACTAATATCAATATTGATTTCTTTGGAATCGTTGTCGCCGAACAACACTGAAATCGTCGTGATGTCTATTTTCCTAAAAAATAACTTAAATCTTGATGTATGGAAACAAAACAAGCGCTAATGTTCAGGCTTCCCTAACGTAGAAGCGCTATTGTGTTTATTGCGATGGTCCTTTCAAGTCAGAACACCATGGAATATTTTTTCGAAAATAATAACAAACAGTCTCAAAAAGTCATTACGTCATAATTTTAATGTTTCACAAGGCTCTGAATGCTTTCAACCAAACACAGACTGATGTACAGATAAACGTGTGTATAGTTTCCATAACGGTAACAATGGGTTCCTTTCTACAGAGGATGGGTGAAGTATACCTTTCGGTGTAAGAAGTGTGCTGATTGTGAAATTCATTTAGAATGATAATAGAAAGGATAAAATTCAACACCATAAATCTTTCTAAGCCCATGAAAAATGCATGTAATTTCTGAAACATTTTTGTTGTTAAATAGATATAAAATCTGTCAACATGTTCTTATCTGTTGCTTTCAACCTGAGCAGTGTTTGACTGAGGTCACTCAGAATCAGAAATGCTGATCACTTTTCCACATTTTTTACAAATTTGAGCACAACAATGTGGCCACTGTATGGCCACATAAAAGAGGTGGTTGTCCTAAAGAGGGCCTTTAACATGTAAAACGTTCCAGAAATGCTGCAAGGTGACAACTATATATAGAGGTGACCACTTTGTAGGGTCGACCACTAAGACAGGTTTTGACTGTACCGTTCTTTCAGTACAGACATTGAAATTTGAATTCAAATGTGGGCTGTTGGTATTCTAATGCTTGTATTTGTTGACTCTTTCCGAATAGATTTTCATTTAATCAGTTCCTTGGCGACGGTCTCGGGGATGTTTGCGAGTTCCCGGATGTCGAAAGTAAGTCTCCCGATCGCCTCTCTGCCCTCCGCCACGAAATCTGACCAGTTTGAGAAACCTGCAGCGACAAATATCGCGGCTCCTGAGTAAAATCAAAAGGAAAGATAACCTCGATATTACACAACACGATCACAGTTATCACAAATTCTTGCTCGACAAAGGTAGTAAGAACCTTGAAGTTGAAACTCTTGATACTGCAGAGTTTGCCTCCAGACTTTCCGTATGGAAACTATTTCACAAGGTCAAGGGGCGAAGGTGCAAGATTTGGCACAAGAAGAAAAACGAAACTAGAAAGCATTTGCAAGCAAGAGCGAAGTTCCAGAGACCAGAGCAGCGGAAGAAAAGAGAATGTGTGACGAAGATTGGTGCTACTTTAGCAAACTTTGAAAAATAAGTTTTTTACACTTGGCATACGGAGAATATCATCATATAAACCTGCTTTTTTATCATCTTTGACATAAAAGAACAAATTATCCTGCTGTGTAAAGATGGAAACAGTTGTGAGACTCAAATAAATTTACAAATTTAATTTCCCTAAACCAAAGTTACAATTGCCTATGAGAGCGAGACAATATACCCAAGTCGCGGTACTGACACTTCATTACTCAGCGACAGCACGTTAGCAGCGGGGAAAAAGCAATGCTTGCGTCAGTCGCGGAACTAATACGAGACGACAACACGTTAAACAGCGATAATATGAACAGTTCTAAAGGCCTGTAAGAAATTAGGCAATCTAGCGTCAATCGGGGACTCAATTACAGTACAACGTAGCTGCAATGATTGTGTAGCGAGAGGTCGCTCGCTGAATTTTACGTTGAACGCGAACCCTACGCTGCGCTACAAGGCCCTATGCCATGGGCGATTGGTCAATCAATTTTCCCGAAACCATTTGGTTTCGCCACAAAACCAGGGATCAGCAGTGCGATCGCCTACTTCGAGTAGGGTTCGCGTTCAACGTAAAATTCAGCGAACGAACTCTCGCAACAATCATCGCTAAGTACGCGACGATACATTGCGGTAACAACAGAACACAAAAGCAAGGCAGTCCGGGGAATTACGGTACACATATTACAAATGCCTACATGTACGGTAAAAAACGCAACAGATACATACGGGGGCGACAACGCACAGAAATGTATATTAGACGAGTGGACACATCGGACATCGGACCTAGGCTATTGTACTTGAAAACCGAGGCCACATGGCTACCCACTCAGCTCCGGACAATCAACAAAGAAAGCCTCGTATATGTATACAAATATCTTTGGCAAAACTTAAATTAAAGTTATAAAACCCATCTTCAAAATGCGATCGCTCTCCGAAACGTCACAATATCTAAGCTCTTGAACGACCACGCACGGTCGCTATGCATGAATCATCGCAAAGCAAAAATTTAACATGTCCGCCAACCAGGCAAAACCAGGATTGAAGCCCTATGACCTAACAGTATAGCGCCGTGTACGGCGGGTATTAAGAGAAAAATGAAAAGCAAAAAAGCCACAAAAAACAAAGTGAAAGAAGGCTAGAATTATTAATAGCTGAAAGCAAATACATATTTGTGCAATGCAAAATAAAAAAGTATATAAACAAACAAGAAATGCCCGTGAAACCCATCCGAGCTGAGCGATGACGTCACAAGCGTGTCGCAATGCATTCTGGGTAATGAAGGTAAAATTTGCATATTGCATGTTCTAGGGTAGTAATACGAGAAAGAGAGAGAAAGAAAGAGAGAAAGAAAGAAAGAAAAAAAGAAGGAAAGTGAGCAAAAACTAACAGTTCCAGAGCTGGTCTTTGGAACTAATTACCCAACATTAACAAATTATGAAAATATAAAATGGCCGCTATCCTAGTCTTAACTCCACAGCGTAAATTAAATTTTAATTTTCATAAACAAAAGCTCGGAGTATAGCTAAGTTACTGTACGTGCTTCAAAATGTCCCTACAAGTCTTAGAACTAAAACCGTTTTGTAGAGTTTTAGAACCAAAGAGACTTTGAGTTTGATAGTTCTGTCTGTCAATTTCTCTCGTATGTGACGTGTTAACCCTTTGCGCCAACGTCAATTTTTGTCATCTTTATAAAATATACCCTGGTCAATTGTTTTCCTTTTTTTGCCAAAACTTTGATAAAAACTAGCGCCAATGAAATATGATGTTCATTTAGTCCAAACTTGTAAAACAATTTCAGAGAAATTCAGAAAAATTGGCAAAATATTGCAGTTAAATTTTGGTGGCAAAATTTACAGCACTCCAAGGGTTAACATGGTACTAGAATACAACAATTCAATGCTATATTTTTGGAAAGGGTGATTTAGAAGTGCGTTTTCATCTGTTACAATATCTTTGTATGTCGTCTGAATTATGTTGATTAGCCTTTGAGTGCTAAAGTCATTTTTTGCCTTATTAAAATGTAACGCAGGCATTTTTTCTCAAATTTTTGAAAAAAAAACTATCCAACGACGGGTAATGTCCGTTTATTTTCCACAAAGTACAGACAAAATTCATAAATATTGCAAAATGTTGCACTATTTTTTTTTGGTTGGAAAAAATAACAGCACACAAACGATTACTTTCATACGTCCTCGTGTAGACATAATCATGTTTGTGCAAATCACCTTTATAATGTTTACCGAAACCTATCGTTATTTTATGCGAGACCTGTCCTTTGTTCCTGACAAAGATAATCAAAACTTACGGAATGCAATTTCTTGCTCCACAAGTGACAACGAATAGAAATCTTCGAGGAGTGTTTTGTGCTTAGACATCTTAACGACGTCTTCCGAGATGTAGATTCGGTCTCTTTGTATCCACTTGGACAAGACATCCACAATTTCCTAAAATGGGAATATATTGACGAAAATGTATATTTACTTACAAGCAATGGTTGCTGGGTCTACTATCAACCCTACTTCACTCAATGTAAAAGGTATATACTGGAACAATGTCACTTGTGTTTATATTATTGTATTTTGAAGTGTACTAAATTACATTAATTCAAAGGCATGATATTGTCGAACAGCTTTGGACATTGGTAATATGTATTGGGCACTACATTAACCAATTACATTGTTTTCTGATAGTAAACCCCTCGGGGCAGATATTCAGACTCTCAAACGTTTACATTATCCTTAAGGCCTACCGCATAGGGGGGCTGATTTTTAAGCTTTTGTAGTAAATAAGGTTTTTATTTGCTTAGTTTTATGAAAATCGAGAAAGCCAAATATTGGTAAATATTGGGAATTTTTCTCTAGTTTTTTAAGACCATTTTTCATGAATTTCATTTGATACGAGATACTACTTATATGACATGTTGACAGACACTGAATCAATGGGTGACCATCAAAATATTCGACCCTGTTATAAACACGATAAATGAAACCATCACGAAAATGAATTAATGGCAATTTGCCTAGAACTAGGAATATATTCATGGTCACCCATTCATTCAGTATCTTTCAACATGTCCAACAATATAAGTAGTATCTTGTATCAAACAAATTTCATGAAAAATGGCCGACTTTGTCCCTTTAACTTTGCACCGTGACCCCAATTTTTAAGCTTGATTTTGAAAGAGGATGGTCGTCTATTTTCAAGGCACGAAATATACCTTAACTTTCAAGAGGAAAAGGTATGTGACGTCACCAACCAAGACTTTCCTTTAAATTATTTAATCCGTGAAATGCAATGATACAGTTACCAAAGAATTGATTATAACTATGAATTTCAAGTGTTTTTCTCCTGACCATTTTTGCAATGAAGAAAATATCAGGATCATAATGATCTTTATATTGAAAACATGGATGCTTCATCTTTTAACATTGAAGCATTTTTCTACGGCTATTTCCGTTTAATTCAACTGGGCATTCTTGCAAAATATTAAATAATAAAAAAAACAAACCAACTCGAGAGTATGTCACTGAAGCTATTTAAATCAATCAATGAAACAATCAATCATTTCGAAGATCCAAACAGACTTACCAAAGACCAAAGAGGGCATGCTACATAGATACATTTTATGTTCTCTTTCTTCATTAGATTAGACAATGCTTCAGCACCTACTTCTGCCCAACGCCTTATTTCGGGTTTCAAGTCAGCACACTGGTTTGGATACTGTTCATTTCTGAAGAAACATCTGCACGTTTAAGAGAAAGTTAAGTGTATATTGGTAGGAAATGGGAATGGAAGTGTTGTATATCGTGAAGTTGGTGCAAAAGCATCCATTCATTTATATTTACACATCACATCAAATCACATTACAGCACAGCACATGCCTTGCCATGTCATGCCATATCATGCTATACAATTATTTAACATCAGATTATAGTACAGGACGTTTAAACGCTTAGTTTACTAAGAGTTGTCTAATTTCATAACTTTGAACTCTATATTAAATACTTTTACAATTTGAAACGAAAACGTTAATACATTGCTCTCCTTCTCTCAGAACATTTTATAAGGCGGCAGTAATTAAATTATTTGTTTCGCATACACGCATACGTAGGTTCTTTGGATTGTTTTTGAAGAGGACTCAACTACACTGATTAGATTTTCTGTCCAAAAATCTTGGATTACATATTTTGTAAAATGCGTATTCTGCTCGTGGAATGCCACAATGTAGAGTAAATTATGAAGGTGAAAAAGATGTTTTCCCGTTGATTCCAGAATGGGAGCTCATACTGCATAGAACAAATAAAAATAAAGTAAATATAAAATTCGCATATGCAACTTTTTATTTGTGTTTTGGAACCACTAACCAACTTACATTTCACAATTTTTGTGCGGACACAAAACATAGATTCAGAAGTTTACAACTCTGGCCTTATTCGATAATATTAAAGCAATCTGCCAATTTAGTATTACTTATAAATAGAGTACACATGAACCATTATGGAGTTGAATTAACAAATATGACCAAAATGCAAATTTTACAATGACAGGCAAACAAAGCCCAATTGGGAAGAATGTCGCATGGTTTAAGAACAATGCGCCCACATTATGATATGCTGAGCTCTAGTACACTTGAATAGTGTTCTATAGGGGATATGATCGCAGTGGCTGTATTAAAGGCACCCACAGACAAGCGTTGATTTTAACCCATGGATATAATAGGGCCCATTTTTCTTCAGGTGTAGCCTAAATATACTTACGGTGTTTCAGCTGATTTGTTTCTCCAGTGGAAGGATACATATTGTTCTCCGTTGCAAATATATTTGGTCAAATCTTCTGCAATGTTTGCAACTCTTTCAGATCTCACAAAATATTTAGATATTTCAACTTTCATGTCATGTTTCGCAGAAGGGTCGTCAAATTTCGGTAAAAATTTAGTGCTGGTGGTGAATGCAACGCACTTTACATCTTTTATTTTCGACAAAGTTTCTTCAAATCCGTATTGCATGTCTATCAAGTCATCTGCCGCGGGTAGATCTATTCCCATGATGTCACGAAAAAGTCTTGCTTTACAATTTTCGTAATCTTCCGCCGCGACTCCCCATCCGATGACTTTTGTATTGCTACGGTTGCAAACCAGTTTGTAGGATTCTACTGTTGCCAGCGGCAAGAGCTTGGCTAAAGAGTTCACGTCGAACGTATAATTGAAAGGCCTGACGTGTTCAGCCGTGTATCCGTGGACGTGTCCACCATGCAGAAAAAACGGAGTTGTGACCATAGTGCGGTTTGTCAGGAGGGACATCATAATAGCGTTTTTGAATCTCTGAAATTGAGAATTACATCCCCCGGATGGTTTTGTCCTTATAGGTAATAGATATTGTTTAACATTAACGTCCGAAACAGCATGTGTGGTAGACTTTTTTTCAACCGTTCTGTATCCTGTTGGCTCAAGTGCGGTAGCACCCCTTGGATGAATCTTTTCGACGGATGTTTCGGTAGAAGGAATTTCATGATCATAGCTCTTTATCAGTTCTGTTCGTATAGTAATAACCTAAAGATGGAACACATAATTATATACAGTAATTTGATGATATCTTAAATGATTCTTCTTTAAAAATTGTTCCGAGAAAGTATAATGCATTCTTTTTTGTCATAAATACATACATACATGAACACAAACATACATACATACATACATACATACATACATACATACATACATACATACATACATACATACATACATACATACACGCACGCACGCACGCACGCACGCACGCACACACACACACACACATACATACATACATACATACATACATACATACATACATACATACATACATACATACATACATACATACAAATATGCATAAAATAAATTTAATGCATTAATCTTGAAGGAAAAAATATAGTATCATATGAAGTAAATTCTGTGAATCTGGTATTTAAAACATGGTATTACAACTTAAATATTGTGACAAGGGTTTTTTTTTTCTGGTGTCTGACGGATTTAGTAGACCAATAAGCCAATAAAATAGATCGTAACATACCTCCTTTTGTTGTTGTTGTTGTTGTTGTTGTCGCCATTTCGGAAAGAAGAGATCCGTGTTTGCCGTGGTTACGAATGATACATTTCCCGTGTACAGAATGATTGCAGCGAGGACAAGAAATACACAACCCAGGAGAGTGTGTTTGTAAGTGCGTAGCGACATTGCTGTCTCCCTTGTGGCGAGATAAAAGACGCCGTCAGTGAATGATGGCCCGAACGCCAGACGAATAGACAGATGTTACAGGAATTACCACGGAACTCGAATAGAATTATAACCAACTCTTTTCCAAAAAATAGGTGTCTTTGTTCTTTTTTCTTTGTAAAATGAGAATTTTTTTACGCTTGAAATATCGTCCTGTGCGTGGTATCCATGGTGTGCAATGGTGCACAAACAAGTCCTTTGAGTTTTAGAATTTAATCTGTTTGCCGATTGTAACAGAGAATTTTTGCCAATAAAGGAAGACCTGTGTCTCGGTTAATTACTCAGAAAGTAAAGAATATGCTGTAGACTTTAAAGATCGATCGATTCATGTTTTTCACTGTGGTAAGACATCGTATAAAGAAGCTATTTAAATATGATATCGGGTACCTTTTCGTTCTTGCATCAATTACGTACACTATATTTACCACATTGCAGGGATTAGATATGCCTTTCACGGAATAATCGGTGAACACCGAGCACTACCATCGAAATTATCATCGTCGGGGTCGTCGGTGCCGAAACTCTGCCGTCAGTGTTGTTGCCGTAATCGCCAAAATGACAATTGTTATTAGAAACCAACTGATGTATAATCACATGCACCAAACTATACAAATATGTAAAAACAGACACCCGATTGTGGTTTTTAAAAAGCATAAGACAACCCTGCCTAATAGAGCAAGGTATAACTTCCCTAAATCACAGAAGGTACCTTCATTTAATAAAGTTGGATTAACCACAAATGATTGAGGTTTCCGAAGCAATATATTATACCCGGCGATTAAGCGTTTTCATCGGCACAGCGTAGAACGTGTATGTACGTTTAGTAAAATTGCTGAAGAAAATTCTACAAGCTCTATTCCCTGTGGTTCTGTTTTCATATGGTGGCGGGCGCGATGCATTTTTGCTTCTAATATTTGTTTGCATTTTGTTTCTATTTTTATATCATTGTCGACATCTCATGAATTTAAATAGTGTACTGATTCTTCACCGTTCCCCACGGGAACAATGCAATAGACGATGTTCCGCTGATTGCGAGATCTCGCGAGACTTTAATACATGCCCGTAGAAACAGGTTTCCAGCTTAGTAATTCAAGTCAAACTTTGTATGGAACTAGAAAAAGTGCAGAACTGAGCAAAGATTGCAACTCCATATATTTTATGCAGTGTTAACGTAATTAGCGACGTGTCCTGTTTTAGGCATTTTGTCCTGTGTTGCGAGAACACGACCACTGCGAACCACATACATTCGCGATATCTCGGAATGTCTCGCGCGGTTCGGAACATGGTCTATTCTAGTGATGCTGATACCTGCCCGGTATCGACGCAGGAGTGCACGCACGTTGCGTGGGATCACGGCGAAGAATTATTGCAAAGACCATGACAGAGGATAGGAACAGGTTGTGGACCACGAATTTTGTAGTCTCAGTGCTGCATACGTTTGGCCTTGCGTCGCTTTGAGAAACACTAAAAGTCAATATCACTTGCAGTCAATTATCTGATTCACTTTATCATCAGCCTATCTTTTACTGTGATTGATGCCTTATCAATCATACAACCAACATTTTATTTAATTTTCTTGCCGATACAGTTGATATAAATGTTTGTCAAATAAAACTCCTTGTTACTTTTGCACTTTGTTTTCCCCTCCAAAAGTTATGAAAACGCTTATCGCACGCACTCCACACTTCAATTTAATCCTTATGCTCCAAGATGTCATTCTAAATGCTTGTAAGAGGAGCTTTCGTAATTGAGAAACAAAAGTTTGGAATAGTGTTCTATCTGAGTAAAATGTGAAAGTAATGAACGCACAATTTAAATTGTTGTTAAGAGAGTTAATCAAGTAATATTTCTCTATAGCTGAACAATGTTTCGTATTCTCTTACTCTTACCTGATGGAGGTATAAATAAAAAGGATGTACAGGTTGATAATGCTTTATGTACGTTTACGCACTTCTGTATTTCATGATCACTATGTGAGCCGAGAAGAATATTTCACTTGGACGCTCATAAAAGGAATAAATAAATAAATAAATAAATAAATAAATAAATAAATAAATAAATAAATAAAGCTTCAAACACATGACTAGGTGTAAAGCGTCATGAAAACCGAACTGCTCAAAGACCTAACAAAGGTACATTATTAACATCTAACCTGTCCTCGTATTTATACGCATGCGTGAAATCTCCAATCAAAGTGACAATTCCCCCATATCAGATACTTGCCATGATACTCTTAAATGCAAAATCAACGTAAAGGTTATACATTGTGGTAAACCTAAAGACACTTCTACGGTCTGTGGTATAAAGGCTGCAGCGTTTTAATTTTATTTCTATCAGACAAAAAAAAACCCGAAAACAAAATTGACCACGTTGCCACTTATGTTGTATCATGCTGCCATGTCATTAAAAAGAGCTAATAAACTTAGATGAAAAGTCTATTCAGGCGTGTCATCTGATCAATGAATTATTGGTTTCTACAATTCTCAGTACCTTAAGTAGGATTTTGCCACCTAAGTGAGTTAGAAAAGAATCATTCGGTCGACCATATCGTTTTCTGCTGGTCAAATACATAAGATAATTGAAGGAAAAGTAAGGTTTTGGGTTATAGTTCTCCAACCAGCCCATTTTTCAAATTTTCTGATGATGCAGCTGTACTTGCTTTCCTAAGTGACTTAAACTCGAAAATTGATTACATAAATTTGATTAAATATTTTGCTGACGGGTGTTGCTCGAATTTCTACGAGCTAAATATATCGAAGACGAACGAGCTTAATACGATAGATTTTCGTCAGATTCCTGATCTAAATGACCCAATTTTTACTAACGGAGAACCTGTTAAACAGCGGGTGACCTTCTTCAAGTACCTTGGCGTAATTTAAACAATAAACTTTCATTAAATCGTCATACAACAGCTCTTCAAAGAAAATGGCCGCAAAACGAGTTGCACGTGCTTGGGAGGCCGCGTTCTTTTTGATGTTCCTCTGATGTAAATTCACATCTGTTATCATTACCATATCGAAATATTATTAAACCATTTCTGACTTATTGCAATGTCTGCTACTTCCCGTTGCTCCTTACCGTAAATCGCAAAGACGCTGTTGAAAACCTCGCAAAACAGCTGCTAAGATAATTTGTAGACCCACTCCGTCTCTTCAGCGCTCACTGATAATTCAATACTGCCCAAAGCACGAGAATCATTGTGACGTAAAGCATCCTTTGTATTCCTCTTTTGAATTAAAGTGAAATAAAGTGTTACAAGTTAAAGTACAGCAAGAGCTTTGTTCCAACAGCCATCGGGAGACCAAATCTCTGAAGTGTACTTTTCGTGTGTTTTCTTGACATAGTCTATGTATGTATGCATGTATGTAAGTATGTTTTTTCCTCTTCTGAGCTGTAAGGTGATTATCTTTTTTAGGACAATAAAGTATAATAACAATAATAATGATAATAATATAAAAGGTATTCAGAATTGCCTAAGAGGATGAAAATATGAAAGAGTTAAGCTAGTCTCACAAACAAACAGAACTTGCTGCCGTGAAAGCTTCATAATTACATTGATGTTAAAAGTATTTATGAGATCACAATCTCGAACTCTTGCTGTTGTTTGAAGTCAACGTTTTACCCACTGCAATATCATTAAATTTGCCCATAGCGAGAATTAAAGCCCCTGTAGCTGTATCTCTTGAAATTTGTTGACCTGAAAAAGGCTTTCTATTTTCTCTGGTTTTCTTTAAATTATATAAATTTAAAGGATATAGTCTTCTACTGCTGAAAAATTGGACAAGTAAATTTAAATTTTAACCATTATTTAGATTTCCCGCTATTTTTAAAAACTGGTAATATTACAAAGAAAACAAGCATATTATGTCCCAGTGGAAAACATTCAGCACTATGCATTATATTGGACTACTCTGTCGTTTCTATGAAGATTCCAATGCATATATTCATGACGTACAGTGTTTTTGCTTTATTTGCATGAGGGTGCCATTTTATGTTTGGGCAAACGTTTATAATTTATCTTCCGCAAAATTGCACATGCAGTCCCAGTGGACAGTTTATTATACTTGTATAAACACCCCTCAATGAGTTCATTCTTATGAAGTTGTTTAAATTTGGAAGTAAAATCACAAAAATAATGCTAAAAGATACAGCTATTGGGCCTTTAAGACAGCAGTATGCTAAGACATCTTGTCTTCATTTGTTTTCTATATTTCCATTTTCATTCGATTCATCGTTCTTGATGAGCCGCCATTGCATTAAAAAGACCAAAGAAAATTGAGAAAATAAGTTACAGGTTTTTTCTTTCCATAGTTTTTTTTATTTATTTCTTTGGTTTATTGCTGACGCGTTCCTTCGCTGACAAAAGAAGTGTTGGCATGGTAACATGTCATACCGTCAGGTCTGAAAGTGACTTATGTGTATTATAATAATCCTGACAATATTAATGCAAAGTGCGCCCTCTCTGTATGAGTGATAACTATTCAAAAATGTTTACCACGTCACAAAATATGTACATCAAACCTGATTACATTATTCAAGAGAAAGATCTTTATTTAACGGTTATATTGCAGCTTTTGTCGATGAAATTGAATTTTGTGCCGTCATCCCCCAAGATTGCTACTGATAATGTATCCAATGTCTAGAAAGTATACAGCTTGTATAGTTTCCAAGTGTAGACATTGTACTGAATGATTCAACATACAGTTTTATTTAAGAACATATCAGTCGAAATACAGCAGTCGCAGGGAATATTGTCAAAACAGAATGGGGCGATCCTCTATGGGGTGTGGAATTTGACATCATTCTACGGACGTTATAACAATACTACACTCAACGCAAGACAAATTGTTAGTTCCAGGTCGAGTTTGGACCAATAAGGAGAATAATAAAGAGAAGTTGTCTTTTTTCTACTGGTTATTTCTTGTTTAAATAGAATATTAACAGGCAAGACAAGTGAATTCTTGCATAAAGACTGCAGGACGCATGGAACTTAAGTAACAGATATTATTACTTTGTACTTGAAGTAATTTGTGCTATATTTGTAACGCTCTGCTTTCCGCATCGAGAACTGTTATTTCCCACGAGGACATCTGTATACTTATACACACACACACACACACACACACACACACACACACACACACACACGCACATATATATATATATATATATATATATATATATATATATATGTATGTATGTATGTATGTATGTATGTATGTATGTATGTATGTATGTATGTATGTATGTATGTATGTATGTATGTATGTATATATATATATATATAGAGAGAGAGAGAGAGAGAGAGAGAGAGAGAGAGAGAGAGAGAGAGAGAGAGAGAGAGAGAGAGATAAATGTAGATATAAAGAGAGATATAGATAGATAGAGAAAAATAGGTGATAGATAGATAGACCGCAATTCAGTTGATGAGGCGATTTGAAGATGTCCATGTTGTCATAAATAATATGGGAATGATTGGTCTTAAAACGTAGCATATGGATAGTTGGTTACATAAAAAAGACTGAATATACTCACGTGGTATGTTTGGAGTCATACTTGTGCATAATATTAAAAGGAAATATCATTGGCCTTTGTAAGGCAAAAGCCTGACTGTATCAAGACAGGAATTTATGTTTAAAGCAAATCATAATTAGATAATTTTTTAGAGTATATGGTCCCCTTCCATGCACATTAAAGCCACAATAGCTGCAAATGTGTTATAACCAATCTCAAAATATCGTCAGCTTTCCAAAAGTTTTCTTGGAATAAGACACATTAAAAGACTGAAAAAATACATAACACTGTCGTAAATGTTGAAAGTGGCATGTAAATTCAATATTTCTAACATCATTTAAGATTTCCGGCCATTTTCAAAAACTAATCACTTGACAGAGAAAATAAAGGTTACGTCAACAAAATGTCGTGTTGTACATTGAAGTACATGACATCATGTTTGTTTCTAGGATGTTCACGATGCGTACGTGCATGAAATACTGCACTTTTTTGTGTTTTTCCGTGAGGGCGCCATTTTACGAGTGTGGCACCCATTCATTTACTAACGTGAATGTGCCTCAGGGACAGAGAATCGGGCTTTCAGATGTTATCAATTCTCTTCTGGGCTTCAGTTTTCACCGTCTAAGTTAATCGAAAATCGAAAATTTTATTTCTCACATGGATGGCGATCAGGAAATCTTAGGTAATTTGCTCCTCTAGTACCCAATTTTGCACGCCGACTTCTGATTTTTTATTCTCGCTTTGGTAAGAGAATATTATGGTCGAAAGTTTCATTGAGGAAGTTTTAGCAAAAGCTTATTAAGTCTTTTACTTTCGAGGCGCATATTACCTTAAACAGTGTCAACACTTCCTTTTAGAAAGTCATAGTAGAATCAATAATTAAAATTTTATTAATTCGGCTGGCATAGAAAACAGATAGTGACAATAAAAAGAAACATTTATTCAAGCGATACTTTGTTTCAAATGGCCCTTGGAAATATTACAACTTTTCTCTTGAAGCAATGCTCGAACTGTTTACCCACAAGATTTTAAACCAAACATTTTTATTGCCATTCTTTTATGAGGAGTTTCAACTATGTGAAGGTGAATTCGTTCGACAAAAGATCAATTTGTTGTACTTGGGCCTCAGCCCAAGTACATTTGTTTTCATTCCGTGGGAAAAAACTGTAAGGTATAACCATTTCTGGCTGAGACCAGGGAGGGCAAAATGTCTTGGCTTCATCTTTCTTGGCATAATAAATGGCGTAATGATGTTAACTGAATGGAAGTGCTGCTCTCAGCCAGTCTTGAATAAGTGAGATGTGAATATTAATGCTTCTCTATCTGAGTTTTTGCCACAAAATCTTCTGAATATAATCAAAATGTGCATCGAAATGCAACAATTAATGCACCCTCCGTTTCCTAGTCGATGGCACGACCTTTGCTACACCCACTGGACGAGCCAAAGTGGGAGGGGTAATTTCAGTTTGGTCGAACAAGAGGGCTCGAGACCAGAATTTAACATTTAAACTTGAAACATGTTTAATCGCTGACAAGATGTGGACTAGTGTTAATCAAAGTAAAAGGGTTAAAAGGAAGGGTTTTATATCCCGGACACAATGAAAACCATTACGACTGAAAACTACCCCCATTTGAGAATAGTAATGCCCACAGCGATGGAGAACACTTATCCTTGAGCTGAGAAAACCAGACCATCATTTCGAAATAGAGCTGCAGATTCGAGAAGCTCGTTCAAAATAGGTAGGTACACCCCATAGGGGTGGTTTCGAGTTTTGAGGGCAAATTTCGCCTCCTTCATATAGAAATCGTACGTTTGTTTTTCCAGGAGAACACACCATTTGACACAAAATTTGCATGTAAAGGGGTCGCCAGTAAGCACGTGGTCAAATCTGGCATAAGAAACAATATGAAATGTTGGGTAAAGCCAGTCCAAAATAAACTGATTTGAACTTTTGTGTTTTGTAATTTATACCACTGCAGTAACATTACCTTTTTTGACAACATCACACAATGTAATACGTTTTGAAACTTAATACTCCTACGTATTCTGTGTCTCCTCTGCTGAAAAATACGGTATGCCGATTACCATGTAAGGAGATGATGACGTCAAGACAGATTTGTAGTGCGTTTGGTCCTGGATGGTGCACGAAGTTTTGTCGGGTAGCTTGTGTATTTATTTTCTAAATGGGAGAGATTAGGGTCGATCTAAACGAAGGCCAAAGAATGTTATGATACTCTAAGCCAGCTGAACTCTAACGCGAATGGTTGGATAATTTGGAGGATGTCTAGAGTATTGAATTTCGACTGCGTCACAAGTTTGCGAAATGAGTATTCCGTCGAACGGTCAACGAACGATATTTTAGAAATCTGGAGACATGGCACATCGCATTTTTATTTTAGTATTTTATATTTTACAAAAGATTTAAGAAGCAATAATTTTGTCGAAAATTCTGAAAAAAATATAGGAAGATTTGATCACGAACACATTTTCACTTGGGGTCAACTAGCCCTGCGTACGATGCTGTGTGTTCCGCTACAGCTAATCGCCCCGCTCACCACAGCCCTGCAAAGACCCGTACGTAGGGTCGGTGATTTCAAATCCATTTTGGGACTTGACGTAAAAAGCCAAATTACTGCCGAAATTCAGCGTTCTTGGGCCCAAGTCGTATCCCAGCCCACCTTAGCTACTCGATCGCTTCCAAAAATGACAGTCTTTTATTCACTTCTCGTAAATAACCGTCGATGTCGGCAACTCTATCGCTAGCCCTGCGTACGATGCTGTGTGTTAGCTGTAGCACATAGCATCGTACGCGGGGCTAGGGGTCAACATGGGGTCGCAGCCATGTTGCCTCAAAACTTATTTCTGTCTGCACTCAAAACTCAAAAATGTCGGATATGAACCTGACAAATCGATGCAATTTTGTCAAACTTCGGCGAAATTTCAGCCTATAGACAAAATTTCATCCAGGTAAGGTAAATTTACTGAAATTTGATCGACAAATTATCCTGAGCTTAAACGTGACAGCTCGCCTTCCTTCTCCGGGAAGTCACGCATCCAGTTGCCCATACACAGTTGCCCATATGGCCAGGTTTATGAGATTGTTTTCAAGCGACGGCGGCAGACCGTACGGGGCTCTGGATATGAACCTACCGCCGGTGTAGCTGTAATAAGGCCAAAGTAAGTAAATTCTTTGTTTTGCGTCCGCACGCGCCTAGGTTTTTGGAGATTTTCGGGAAAAAAAACACAAACTTTCCTTTCAAAAATTCGCCGTTGATGGCGCCATTTTGTCTCAAAAACAAGTCATGGCTTTTAACTTTGCGATGAAATACTCCTTTACGGCAGTCAGATTTCACTGATAGATCGTGCGGTGACGTAAAACAGTACTCTGTACACATTTACCCCTGTCGATCCTCTTTGCCTCACGCCAGGGCCTCACGTTCTCGCTGTCTGTTGTGGCTTTGCCTGTTGTGGCTTTGCAGTCACGATAAAAAGTGGATGAAATCAGGGAAATAATCGAAGTTAAAAAACAGGAAACCTTTGCACGGTAACTTGAAGGCATGGTCACTGCGAGCATTCCGGACTTGAACAGAGAGAGATTCAGTCGGCCGATTGGACTTCGGTACTACGACTCAGAGAATATGGCAGACGGAAAATCGAAAAGTGTTGAAGCCTATCCAAGTTTATCGGTCTTTCAGGTTTGCCAAAAAATTGGTTCATTCGTCCATTTTAACTTGAAACAAAAAACAACCCAGTGATCAGTCCTGTAAACGAAAGGCCTTTACGTACTTTTTTGTTCAGTTTGGGTAAGGGAAAGTATATTAGAATCCCTCTGTGAAAGTTCAAACTTGTAGCAGGCGGTCGTAGCTGCTCTTGAAGGAGGTCACACTTTCTGCATTAATGACATCGGCTGGTAATTTATTTCAAATGTCCACAAGTCTTGCTGAAAAAAAGAACTTCTTTGTGTTAAGTCGAACGGTCAGTTTATGAAGTTTGGAACAGTGTCCTTGAGTTCTTGAGTCGGCTGCTATCTCAAGTGAAAGGTTACAGTGGTCATGGCCTTTGATAACTTACTAGAATTGAATCATGTCGCCGCGAATTCTTCTTTGTTCAAGTTCAATTAAATCAAGCTGTTTAAGTCTATTTTGATAATTGTAGTGTTGGAGTTTAGGTATTATTTGCCGTGCTAAGATTTTTATGTCCTTTTGTAGCCATGGTGACCAAACTTGTACTGCATATTTAAGTGGTCTAACAAGTTGCTTGTAAAGACGAAGAATGACATTTTTTGATTTGATCGACAATAATCATTTGATGAGATCAAGCATTCTGTTTGCTTTATTGCAAACTTATCACATTTGCTTGAAGGTTTTAAGGTAGAATGAAGTAGATCGCCCAAGTCATTTTCTTCAGTTGTACGTCCAAGTGAAATATTGTTCATTGAGTATTTATTAGAGGGGTTGTTGTAGCCAATATGCGTCCGCCAGTGTTCACTCATTTTTTGTAGCTTGTCAAAATCAGCTTGAAGAATTTAAGGATCAATACAATTTCGCAAGGGGTGATATGTCTTGGTATTGTCAGTAAGTTTTTGAGTTCAGAACTAATTTCACCGCCAGTATGATCGATGTAGATTAGAAAGAGTACTGGTCAAAGAACTGAACCCTGTAGGATACCACTTGTGACATATTCTCCATTGAGATGATGCTCCATTTATGACTACTCGCTCTTTTGTATTTGCCAATCAAGCTTTGACCCACTCTAGAATATTTCCATTTATGCCATGATACTCCATCTTTTCAATCTGTAGTGTGGTACTTTGAAAGTGCAAGGAATATAGATGTGAAGCGTCCACCTAAATTTGGGTCCGATAAGTCTGTGTGTGGACAGACAATTGCGAAATGATTTCTTTTATTTGATGGAAATGAAAGGTGCTGGTTTTACTGATGGTCCTGAGGAAGCTACAGGGAACACTTTTGTCATTATATCACCAATGCCTTGTTCTCTCTGATGCCCCATCTTTCTAAAATTGAATGTAGAGGCTACAAGTTACCCAATCTGTTTGGTGTTTTCTTTCCAAACACACCCATCAGCATAAACATTACAAGAAACTTGAAAGAAACGTATAAGAACTTGAGGACAAAAGACTGCTACATTCCTCAAATTGTCCAGATTTAAGTAATTTGATGAGGCTGTCAAGTTGCTATGCAATGGTATTGACATGTGGACACTTTGAATGCACGAGAAAGAAATCTAAAACTAATAAAAGAAAAGCAAACGTCAAAGAATGACTGTTAATTTTGATCCATTTGTCATGAAAATGCATACAGTGATCATACAGTGTGTCACACTGTGACAGGAGTATTCATGTTGTTTGAGAAAAATTGTCCAATAAAAGCAAACAGATTTTGTGTTAAATTTTCTGTGTGTGTTTTTTAACCGCTTACCCGCGTACCTTTTAGGATTTTGAGTGGACGCAAAACAAAGAATTTACTTACTTTGGCCTAACTGTTGCGTTGTTTTTAGTGCCCACGGACGAAGTCCTGGGGGAGTTATAGGTTTGGTCATGTCAGTCCGTCCGTCCGTTCACGCACGTTCTCAGACATGCCCAGGTCAATTTCTTTCAAACTTTGCACAAGAATAGTACCCAACCCCATACAGATGCACGTCGATTTGTTTCACAATGCGATCGAATTTGGCCGTGTTAGAGGACTTTTTAGTTTACACCTCCATAGACTCCCATGTATAAGGCAGTTCTCCATAGACTCCCATGTATAAGGCCAAGAAAAATAAAAATTTAGTTTCTCATCGTATTCATATTGCCTAAAGGATGCAGTGACACAGTTTTTTGTCCCCACGGATAAAGTCGAGGGGGCTTATAGATTGGGTCATATCCGTCCGTGATTCCATCAGTTCACGCAGATATCTCAGACATTTTGACAAAATATCATGTGACCTTGGTGACCTTTGACCTCAAATATACATTATTGTCCATAACTCAGTAACCACAAGTGCTAAACCTTTCATATTTGGTATGATGGGACACCTTATGACGCCACATATTGTACTCCATTAATTATGCGCATATCTAATTTTGAGCGAGCCAATAGAGCTAGAGGTCTGATTTTTGGTATATAAGAATAACTTAGCAATACAATTATTTTGACAAAATGTCACGTGACCTCAATGACCTTTGACCTCAAATATATATATTTGTCCATAACTCAGTAACCACAAGTGCTATACCCTTCATATTTGGTATGATGGGACACCTTATGACACCACATATTGTACCTCATTAATTATGCGCATATCTAATTCTGAGCAAGCCAATAGAGCTGGATGTCCGATTTTTGGTATATAGGGATAACTATAGGGTAGAAATCTAAATATGCCCATCTAAATATTAGACATCTACCATCGAGAACAAAATAAATCTGCTGTAATTTGAATATTTAAGGAGTTTTAGCAATTTCCACTATAAATAAAGAACCCCTGCCTCAAACTCCACAAGAGTTGCTAGACATATTTTGCCGTTGTCATGCCATTGCTTCGTTTAATAACCAGTTAATCAAATGCCTAATTGACAGGAGGAAATTCGAGACCATATTTGAATAGTAGTATGTATTGTCCTCAAAATTACTCTATCATGGCCCAAGTACTCATTGCCTTCAGCAATACTGCCTTGTTTTAGTTGTTTTCAGTCGAGCTTCCCTGTATCACCTAGAGGAACTTCTGTCATGCTAAGGTACCCATGGCAGTCTAGCAACTGCTTGGACTGTGATCGTTCGTGCAATGAATCAGTATCAACAGTTTTACCACGCTTTCACTTGATCAGCGTGGAGGCGTCTACTAGCTGGTTGCAAAGCGAGAACTCTGACAAGTAGGTTTGATGGTAAAAATCACTGAGAAAAGTCTATTTTTCAAATCATACTATCAACGTTTGTGAGCATGGTGCTTGGTCGTGTTACAGTATCATATTATGTGAATTATGTGAAATATTCATCTGCATATATTTGTGCTTGGAGGTTAAACATCGTTCTCAGAAATTGTTTATCTAATCGTAATGTAAATTGGCTTTACACACACATATACACACACACTCATTCATTCTCTCTCTCTCTCTCTCTCTCTCTCTCTCTCTCTCTCTCTCTCTCTCTCTCTCTCTCTCTCTCTCTCTCTCTCTCTCTCTCTCTCTCTCTCTCTCTCTCTCTCTCTCTCTCTCAGCTACCCAAGGCGCAAATTTACTTAAGATTACATCCTGTGACATCTGTCCTCCGATTGGTGTCAGCTGGCCACTATTTTTTACTGAATCTATTATCCACGGCTCGATGATTGGTGTCCACTTGTCAGCAACATCTGTTATTGCTGATTGTTTTCGCGAAACGTTACCACTTTCTGTGAGTTGTTCCACTATGGCGAAAATTCTCTATCCCGGCTTTCGTTTCTTTTTCAAAGAGTCTAAATTTATCATCATCTTCTTTCTTGGTTTATCCGTTGGTGTCGC
Source organism: Ptychodera flava (assembly GCF_041260155.1). Lineage (NCBI taxonomy): Eukaryota > Metazoa > Hemichordata > Enteropneusta > Ptychoderidae > Ptychodera > Ptychodera flava. The sequence continues at coordinate 12,056,453 of NW_027248278.1, forward strand.
TGTCTTTACGCAGGTGAGTGCATCGTCATTCTTTTCTACGATTGACAGTCACTTTGCCAGTGATTCATGAGACATGAAAGGTGTCGAAGAAATGCAAAAGGATGTAGCATTTAGAAATGACTGGGGAACGTAGGTATGTTCAAATTTGTGGATTGTTTGTCTACATTTGTGACTTTCAATCAGTTTTTTTCCATTATAGTAATATTTTACATTAATGAAAGCGACGAGTTTTGAGTTTGTGTACATATGTGATATATACATATCACATTTGTCAATTTGGTGCATATATACACATTATGTATACTCATACTTTATACAAATAATTTGTTGGCAGATCTTTGAGACTAACACTGTCACCCGAAAAGAAACTCAGGAAGGATCACGTGAGGTATCACGTGCACTCTGTAAGGAAACGCAATCTGAGTCTGCCAGTCGATCGAATTGCTCTAACACCTGTAAAGCTGATACACGAGCCCAAAACGTGAATCCTGTGCGTTTTCCGTACAATGAATATACCAGATTCGGGCTTGAATGGACAGGAATTGTAGACGAACTAGAATGGTCGAGTGAATCTTCACATCCGACAGGAAACGACAACCCCAAACCTTTCAGTATACGTGTTGGTAGTGCCGGTCTAATGTCTACGGAAGAGTCCAGGTAGGGTGGTTTTTAACGCTCATTCATGAAAACTTGATTTCTGCGGTAAATAAGGAAAATGGTCTCTTGGTAATAGACATTCTCGAACACTAACTCCCAAATAATGCTCATGCCATCGTTAAAAATAGAGTTACAAACACATTACTCACTTTTTTCTTTTTTTTCAGAGTTTATCTATATGAAGACAAGACGAATTATGAGATGGGTGACTTCGTTCACGTTGTCATCGAGGGTCTCGACAAATATGGCGGGAAACGACGTAAAGGTGGTGACTTCTTCGAGCCGGTCATGTTCAATGAAAAACTTCAAAAAAGTACAGCGGGGAGGGTGGTTGATTACGGTAACGGCACGTACAGTGTCTACTTTTACGCTGCCTGGCAGGGTACTGCTGCCATCAACATCACACTTGCATTCACACGCGAAGCTATACTCTTCCTGGATAACGAAATCAGGTACAAAGAACCTCCTGGTTGGATAGGCACCTTCGTCCAAGGTAACACGTCAGAATCTAGCGAGTGCTACGTCATCAGCGAAGGATCGTGGGAAGATATGTGTGAATTTACTAACCACAACGCTCTTGGGGGAACGGCATTTGTATGTGAGAAACCTAAGTCATTACCATGTAACACCCTATATTCCGTCTTGCATTCTATTAAAAAGGTGGTCAACGTCACTGAGCAAAGAATCGCAGATAAAGAACTCCTGTTCACAAAGTAAGAAAAGATTGCAATCGACTTCCACTCCTATTTTTTTGTAATGCATCAATCAAGTTTGTGATCTTATTTCAAAGAAGGCTGACAGTATTAGTTAAATTGTTATCATATTTTGTTCCTGGCCAGTAAGGCCTATGTGTACTGCACGTAATTCAGAAAATATTTTTAAGTCTAACATAACAGGATGTCGATGTAATTCCTCCTGAAATTTATTAAACATACAATAGTTAAAAGGGCTCCTTGATACAGAAGAGGTGAGAATAACTGCAATTTATGGTGTTTTGAATGACGCCGACTCGTCTTGATTTTAACAAGTCACTGAAACATGAAGAGGATTCATCATAAACGAGCACCTGTTCTAGCTTCAAAAGCATGTCGACACACCTTCTGTTTAGCTTGTCAACCCTTTTAATACACACATTATATGTATTGTTATTATTTAATAGTTGAATTCTAGTCTTTAACAAATCAACTTGTCAATAAAAACCATGCATTTTACTCGCGTACAGCCTGAGTTGACAAGCTGATAATTATGTGTCACAACATGCTACTACTAGGAATAGGACAAGAAACTTTTTTTGATAGTTATCAACACTTTTGTATACGCTAATCATTTTATAATGCATGAAGCTTATGGTCAATTTATTTGTCTTGCAGGGGTCATTACAGAGGATTGCTGAGTGCTACTCCATTGAAAGTCCAAATTTCTGGTGAGTACAAGTGAGACGTATTTTTGTTTCACATACATGTCCAATATCCAAGGTGATCGCACGCTGAAGTGTCCCCAGAACGTTCTGGCTACACAACAAATAACCTATAGATAGAGATACAATTTTGACCACATTTTCTTTGTGATTGCGTCATTTACCTTGCACACATTAAACCTTGTTAACAAAAACGCCGAAATCGTTCATTCAATTAATTGTAAAGAAAGGAGACTTGTTGCCACCAGCTCTGTTGTGCAAATTAATAAAAATAATAGGGCAACAGACACAAACGTAAAATAGAGGCAACAGATGTTGGCTGCAAACATAACTCTGAAAGCCATGGGCACAAGAAAACATAAATGAAATTCTCTCACATCTATTCGCAAAAGTATGACATTTGAAAATGTCTCTGTACCATTAGCTTAAAATTCTAATTCGAAGCAGTGTACCTAATTTTCAATGGCAAACCTTTCCACAGCGAATAAGTAGAATACTCAAAAGGAGATTGATATAATTTTGCTCGCGTTTGGAATAATTATTTTCAAGCCGAATATTGTAAATGTGTACCTGTACCTTTATAACAACATTTGATGTACAATAAACATGGTGCAGGCAAGTATTGGACTCAGTCTCAGATGTTTATTGTAAGGTTTAAACTAAAATACATGGTATAGGATGAGCAAGAGTTGGTGGCCTGCTCGGAGCCAACAAGTGACTCATAAGCACAAATATAAATAAATAAATAAATAAACAAATCGATAAATAAATAAATAAGTATTGAAATAATTAAGTAGATGGATGGGTGGACAGAGAGACAGACGGCCGGCCGGCCGGATGGATGAATGGATGGCCGGATGGATGGATGGATAGATAGATGGATATGTTTGGATTGAGGGGTGGTCGGGTGAGTGGGTGGATGGATGGATGGATGGATTGATTGGTAGGTTGGTGGCTGGGTAGGTACATAAATTCGTAGATGCATAGATGCATAGATAAGCTTACATAGTGTTTGGTAAACAGACATTTCAACGGCACTCTAGACTTTGGTAAAAACTGTAAAATTGATTATTCTTCTAGCAGGCTCGACAGACACCCGAAAGTTACCTACATGTGGACCGGATCTGAAAGTTCCAATGACAGACGGTTACTGGAGTGACAATTTGACCTTTGTACCCATGATGTGTAGAGGTCAGCAATGGCCCCAAAATAAACGTGAAGCATGTCTCAAGAATAAGTATATTCGACTGAGTGGAGGATCAACTATGTGGCACGTAAATCTAGCCTTTTCACGCCTTTTAATAGACAAGTCACTTGTAAACAGAACTTATAATTTTGTAGCTCTCCGTATTGGTCCATTCGAACAGCCTGCATCCAGCTTGGTATTCGAAAGCGATTACATGGACGGAATCACGATGGAAGAATGTAAAACGGGAACCGTGGTATTCATCGTCAATTTTAGTTTCCATTTCGTCACCTGGTCAAAGAGATCTTATCTGTCCAGAATTTACAATGCAAAACTAGCTGCTGAGAGACTGCTCAAAAGATGCCCCAATTCGATGGTTCTGATAAGATTAGCTAACCCCAGAGAAAACACCATGCCTTCTCAATGTGTTCACAGCGGGGACTGGATTCTGTATGATATGAACCGAATGATTCGGCGTGTCTTTGGGGGCATTGGAGTCCGATTTATCGATGTATGGGATATGGTACTCTCACACCCTGATCCTAATAATGTCCACATGGGAAGCCATGTTATTGACCAACAGGTACAGATGATGTTGAACTATATTTGTCCTGAATTGGTAGAGATGTAATTGTATGGCCCTATCCAGACTATTTCGTATTTCGACTAATTTTCTGCCTCTAGTTGGGTAGCGATTAATGTCATATTATGTTGTCAACTTTTCCTTGGCACTTGAAGGGAATGATAGTGTAAAATAGCACGAAACACTTTCAGGTCTGACGAACAACTTTATTGCTTATTGCCGTACTTAGTTTGTGAACAGAATTCATTTTTCTTTCTTGTAATGTATCAGCCTAAATTCATTTTCTCGAAATTTTATCTCTAAGATAAGCTCACTGAATAGTCACTGTATATCGGCGAGTAATTTGTTATTTCACAATCGATGGACATGGATAGATGACACAGATTTTCTGAGAACAAGACATGATTCAGAGTACTGACCAAATATCAACGAGTTTTAGGTGCTAATTGCAAAGACATTATTGCTAGCGGATAAAAAGGGCCGTTTACTTCTCGCATTTAGCGTAAATTGAATTGTCAAAATCTTTCTTCTTCCTTGAGAGATTTTAAACCTATGTTACTTACGCTTGTGATAAACATTCTAATACAGAATAGTGTCAAACAGCATGTGTCAGCGTGCACTTATATGTAAAAATATCGTAGTCGATGTAACAATAACTAACATCAATGGATTGTACTGTTCCAGACATTAAAGTGACATTAAATTCAATGTGCCTATATAACGCTTCCTCATTGTTATCATGTAGTGATAAAGTATGTTTCCTATCATAAAATGACATGCTTGTAAACTTGTTATTGATGAAGACAATCAAGCGCTAGACATCTGATAGGTTTAACTTTGAGAATTTGAGCGTAAGGCATGAAATACGCAAATTTTGTATGACAGTTTTACACGTTAGTCGTATCATTCAAGGACTTATAAATAATATATGACCCTGTTAACGTACGATCCCTCGTAATGTCCGTCGTAATCTGGTTGTGTCCTTAGCACGTGTGCATCATCGAACGAATTCACCTTCACATTGTTTGAAACTCCCCATAAACGCTTGGCAAAACAAATGTTTGATCTAAAATATTGCAGGTAAACAGCTCGAAATTTGTTCCAAGCGAAAAGTTCAAATATTTATAAGGGCTATTTGAAGCAATGCATGGCTTGAATAAATGCTTGTTTTACTTTATGTCTTGTATGCAAGCCTAATTCATAAATTGTCATTTGTCTCCATAGAGTTTACACAGGAAGGGCGGCTTTTTTCAATTTCAAATATCGATAAATTTTAGATGGTTTGTTTCTCTAGTATCCAAATTTGCAGCGTCACCCCGACTATTATTCTTGATTTTCGAAGACAATGGTTGAAATATTCATTTAGAAAAGTTTCAGCAAAAGTTTAGGTCTTTCACTTTCGAGGGCCATACTACCGTCATCAAAGTTTCATCTTACCAAAACAGTTTCACACTGAAAGGTCGTCAAAAGAGATCATGTGTTTATAGTTTTTGTCTGTTATTTCTCGCTTGCACATTCAAAATGAGGCTGAGATATACCATATTCGGAACCGTTAATCTTCAGCTTAATAGCTAGAACTATCCAAAATACAATGTTTATTGATTTTATTAGGTAAAATATTATTGTCCCTCGAACAGGAAACATGCACTTATTTTACTACTTTCCGTCAGTTCAGGAAGGGCGTATATTGACTGAAGTTATTATATAGTATATTACCATGCCCTGCCTGTCGCATTTTGATTGGTCGATCTGAACCGCGTGACTGACCACAAATACACAGTAATGGTCTGTTTACATGCCCGTGAATATGAATAATAAGATTAACAATTCACAGTATCGTAACTTTACATAATCAATCACAAAATCAAATGGAGCACTTGTGGGCCAAGTTGAGATAATTTTTGATCTGAAAATAACGTCAGATTTGCCAATATTTTCCGGCGCGCGTGGCAGTGCGTCGCGTATTGCTCAGCTCTGGGGCCCAGTTGTCGTTCGCTCCGAAATTTTTTTGGCAAATTTTGACGATTTTTTCCGGTTCGTTGATAATATAATGGAAATAACAGACTCCGCTCTGACCATTAACGTTTATTTATGGGCACGGGCTCGAAGAAAGCCAAATTAACGGGCGAGGCTGTTAGTTTTTGGCGTTCCTCTCGCCCTTGCCCATAAATAAGCGTTAATGGTCAGCGCGTCGCCCGTTATTTCTATAGTATATTAGATTATCCGTTATTTAAACATGCAGTTTCCTCTTTATTGGTTTGGTTCATTGTATATCATAGCTGACTACCATTGCCAATGCAAGAGCATGTGATTTTACATATTTTCCTAGGCGTTTCACCAATACACCGTTTACTTGTATTTTGCTTTCGTGATAGGGCCCGCATGGATGTCTTGATTGCCTGAAAATATCAGTTTCCGGTTATTATTCGTTTATCACCTGCTACCAGCAATTTGCTAATTAATTAAGCCCGATCCAGCGAGTGTTGGACACTGACAGGTAGTTGCCTGATGTCAACTTTCTTCGCTGTCGCCAGGAGTCATGCCAATGTTATTTTGAACTTCTTGGTCTACATAGTTAGAACACCTGGGTCTGTTACAGTCCAAACTTTTGTAAAGGATATGTGACATACCGTTACTGTAAGGAAATGTAAATGTATTTGTGTATGAACGAATGCCAGTTTCATTTTAAAGAGCGCTATATTGCTACCCGACTCCCGCTGAATCAAGCAAAGTACACGGTACGCTGTTACCCTAATGCAATGATTTGTGTACACCACACCCAAATGTGCTGCGTCAGTGATATCTTTACCATTGACCCCAACTCATTTTCACCATGAGGTAAGTTACAGATACATACTTTATCTGTGTGTCGAAATTCGGACTCCATTCTTTGAAACAAAGCGGAGTGCTTCGGATTAAGTTTAAGTAGGAATGTTCAAATGCAACGACTGGACAATTTTCTAAAATGCTGGTTTTATGGACCCATTTTAGCACCGCTAAAACAGTATATTAGCATTGATGGAATGAACTCTCATCCAATCAGAATGGCGCATGATATAACATTATTCAATTGAATGGATGTTCTGTCGTCCGCTCAAACAGTTCGCGCTACCTTATATCACAGCTAGCTACGTTGTCTACATAGAATAAGTGCGTACACATTTTTCAGATGTTCCATCGATAATTCTTTTGCATTTTTTACGAGTGGAACACATCATTTATATTCCCATCCGCTTTCATATTTTAAAATGATTTGTTCTCTTTTATTGACGACTATTAAGTGATTTGTGCAACGGTTTTATGATTTTCACATCTGCTACCAAACGAACACATTAATTTTACGTAAGTATCAGGGCCGTAAAGGTTAAGCATTTACCATCTGGAGCGTTGCGATATGGCTGAAATAATACTGTGCTTATTTAAAATTTAAGATAAATACTATGATTCCGATAAGCCATTTGATGCAGCATGGAACTATGAAACAGACGATAGGCTTCGATTGTTATCAATCAAGCTTCGATGTTTCACCCAAATGATCTTCTGTCACACTAAGTTACCAATGGTAGTCGACTAACTGTTTAGGCTGTGATCGTTCGTGCAATGATTCAGTTTCAATAGTTTTACCACGCTTGTACATGATCAGCGGGGAGGCGTCTACTAGCTGGTTGCAAAGCGGTGACTCTGACAAAAAGTGCATGATGGTAAAATCACAGAGAAAAGTATATTTTTCAAATCATGATATCAACGTTTATAAGCATAGTGCTTGGTCATGTTACAGTACCACATCATATGAAATATTCATCTGTATATTATTTGTGGTGGAAGGTTAAACCTCGTTCTCAGAAATTGTTTATCCCATCGTATTGCAAAGTTGCGTAACAAACATATACACACACTCTCACTCATTCTCCTCTCTCTCTCTCTCTCTGTCTCTCTCTCTCTATCTGTCTTTCTCTCTCTTCTCTCTCTCTCTCTCTCTCTCTGTCTCTCTCTCTTTCTCTCTCTCTGTCTCTCTCTCTCAGCCACCCGAGGTGTAAATTTACATAACATTATATCGTGTACCATCTGTCCTCCGATCGGTGTCAGCTGGCCACGATTTTCACTAAATCTATCAGCCACGGCTCGACGATTGGTGTCCACTTGTCAACAACATCTGTTCTTGCTGATTGTTTTCTCAAAACATTACCACTTTCTGTGATCTTGTTCCACTATGGCAAAAAATCTCTATCCCGGCATTCGTTTCTTTTTCAAGGAGTCAAAATTTATTATCGTCTTCTTTTTTGGTTTATTCGTTGGTGTCGCTGTCTTTACGCAGGTGAATGCATCGTCATTCGTTTCAATGATCGACAGTCACTTTGCCAGTGATTCATGGGATATGAAAGGTGTCGAAGAAAGGCAAAGGGATATAGGGTTTAGAAATGACTGGGGAACGTAGGAATGTTCAAATGTGGATTTTTTGTCTACATTTGTGACTTTCAACCAATTGTTGTAATATCAGTGATTTTTTACATTAATGAAAGCGACGAGTTTTGAGTTTGTGTACATATGTGATATGTACATAGTACATTTGTCAATTTGGTGCATACGCACATATTATGTATACTCATATTTTATACAAATAATTTGTTGGCAGATCTTTGAGACTAACACTATCACCCGAAAAGAAACCCAGGAAGGATCACGTGAGGTATCACGTGCACTCTGTAAGGAAACTCAACCTGAGTCTGTCAGTTGACCGAACTGCTCTAACAGCTGTAAAGCTGATACATGAATCCTGTGCGTTTCCCGTACAATGAATATACCAGATTTGGGCTGGAATGGACAGGAATTGTAGACGAACTAGAATGGTCGAGTGAATCTTCACATCCCACAGAAAACGACAACGCCAGACCTTTCAGTATACGTGTTGGTAGTGCCGGTCTGACGTCCACGGAAGGGTCCAGGTAGGGTGGATTTTTAACGCTCATTCATGAAAACTTGATTTCTGCAGTAATTGAGGAAAATGGTCTCTTTGAAATATACATTCTCGAACACTAACTTCTAAATAATGCTCAAGCCATCGTTAAAAATACAGTTACAAACACATTACTCACCTTTTTCTTTTTTTTCAGAGTTTATCTTTATAAAGACAAGACGAAATATAAGACAGGTGACTTCGTTCACGTTGTCATCGAGGGTCTCGACAAATATGGCGGGAAACGGCGTAAAGGCAGTGACTTCATCAAGCCGATCATGTTCAATGAAAAACTTCAAAAAAGTACAGCGGGGAGGGTGGTTGGTTACGGTAACGGCACGTACAGTGTCTACTATTACGCTGCCTGGCAAGGTACTGCTGCCATCAACATCACACTTGCATTCACGCGCGAAGCTATACTCTTCCTGGATAACGAAATCAGGTACAAAGAACCTCCTGGTTGGATAGGAACCTTCGTCCAGGATAACACGTCAGAAACTAGCGAGTGCTACGTCATTAGCGAAGGATCGTGGGAAGATATGTGTGAATTTACAAACCACAATGCTCTTGGGGAAACTGTATTTGCATGTGAAAAACCAAAATCATTACCATGTAACACCCTATATTCCATCTTGCATTCTTTTAAAACGGTGGTCAACGTCACTGAGCAAAGAATCGCAGATAAAGAACTACTGTTCACAAAGTAAGAAAATATTGCTATCGATTCAACTTCTATCCCTTTCATAATGCACCAATCAAGTTTGTGATCTTAGTTCGAATAAGGCCGCATTAGCAAAAACGTTATCTTTTGTTCCTGGCCAGTAAAGTCAATGCATGCTGCACATAATTCAACAAATATTTTTAAGTCTAATATGTATATATATATATATAAGTTATTTAACATACGATAGTAAAAAGTCTCATTGATACAGCAGAGGAGTGAATATTTGCAATTCTTGATGTTTGGAATGACGGCGACTCATCTTGATTTTGACCAGTCACTGAAATATGAAGAGGATTCATCATAAATGAGCACCTTTTCTAGCTTCAAAAGCATGTCGACACACCTTCTATTTAGCTTGTCAACCTGATTTATATACACGTTATATGAATTGTGATTATTTAAAATTTGAATTCTGGCCTTTACTAAATCCACTTGGTAATAAAATCGTACATTTTACTCGTGTACAACCTTAGTTGTATCACAACATGCTACGGGGAATAGGAGAAGAAAACTTTTTTGACAGTTACCAACCCTTTTGTATACGCTTAACATTTTATCATGCATGAAGTTTATGGTAAATGTATTCGTCTTGCAGGGGTCATTATAGAGGATTGCTGAGTGGTACTCCATTGAAAGTCCAAATTTCTGGTGAGTACAATTGAGACTTATTTCTGAGACACAAACATGTCAATAAAATCGTATATTTCGAACGTGTCCCCAGAACGCTCTGGCAACGCTAAAAAACTGTGGATGGAGAAACAATTCTTGACCACATTTTCCTTTTGTGCGTCATTTACTTTGCACACATTAAACCCTGCGAAAGCCATGCAAAAGAAGGGAGACTTGTTTCCACCAGCTCTGTGGTGCAAATTAATGAAATAGTAGACCAACAGACACAAACATAGGACGACACATCACCGCTATACATAAAATAGAGGGAACAGATGTTAGTACCAAACATTACTCTGAAAGCCATGCATGGAAACAAGGAAACAGAAACGAAATTCTCTCACATCTATATGCAAAAGTACAACATTTGAAGATGTCTTTATACCATTAAAATTATAATTCGAAGCAGTGTAACTAATTTTCAATGGCAAACCTTTCCACAGTGAACAAGTAGAATACTCAAAAGGAGAATTTGCTCGCTTAGGAATAAAAGTCCGATGTATTTCCAAGCCGAATATTTTAAATGTGTACCTGTACCTTTATTACAACATTTGATATACAAGAAAATTGAGCGTGCAAGTATGGGACTCAGTCTCAGATGTTCAGTGTAAGGTTTAAACTACTATAAATGTTAAAGGATTAGCAAGAGCTGGTGGCCTGCTCGGAGCCCAACAAGTGACTTAAACAAGCAAAATAAATAAATGAATAAATAAATAAATAAATACATTTACGGCACTGTAGTCTTAAATAAATAAATAAATAAATAAATGAATAAGTAGATGGATGGATGGACGGACAGATGGATATGTTTGAAGGGAGGGGTGGTCGGGTGAGTGGGTGGATGAATGGATGGGTGGATTGGTAGGTTGGTGGGTAGGAGTGTGGATGGGCGTGTAAATACATACATTTGTGGATGCATAGATGCATAGATACATAAATTGATTGGTAAATAGACTTTTACGGCACTGTAGACTTTGATAAAAACTGTTAACTTGATTATTCTTCTAGCAGGCTCGACAGACACCCGAAAGTTACCTAGATGTGGACCAGATCTGAAAGTTCCAATGACAGACGGTTACTGGAGTGACAATTTGACCTTTGTACCCATGATGTGCAGAGGTCAGCAATGGTCCCAAAATAAACGTGAAGCATGTCTCAAGAATAAGTATATTCGACTGAGTGGAGGATCAACTATGCGGCACGTAAATCAAGCCTTTTCACGCCTTGCAGACAAGGCACTTCTAAACAGCATACATCATTTTGTAGCTCTCCGTATTGGTCCATTCGAACAGCCTGCATCTAGCTTGGTATTCGAAAGCGATTACATTGACGGAATAACGATGGAAGAATGTAAAAACAGGAACCGTGGTATTCATCGTCAATTTTAGTTTCCATTCGTCACCTGGTCAAAGAGATCTTATCTGTCCAGAATTTACAATGCAAAACTAGCTGCTGAGAGACTACTCAACAGATGCCCCAATGCGATGGTTCTGATAAGATTAGCTAACCCCAGAGAAAACACTACTCCCTCACAATGTGTTCACAGCGGGGATTGGATTCTGTATGACATGAACCGAATGGTTCGTCGTGTCTTTGGAGGCATTGGAGTCCGATTTATCGATGTATGGGATATGGTACTCTCACATCCTGATCCTAATAATGTCCACATGGGAAGCCATGTTATTGACCAACAGGTACAGATGATGTTGAACTACATTTGTCCTGAATTGGTGGAGATGTAATTGTCTGGCCCTATCCAGATTATTTCGTATTTCGACTCATTATTTGCCTCTGGTTTCGTAGCGTTTAATGTCATATTATGTTGCTACCTTTTCCTTGGCACTGGAAGGGAATAATAGTGTAAAATAGCACGGGACACTTTCAAGTCTGACGAACTCTTTCGTTATCGTACTTAGGTTGTGAATAGACTTCATTTTTCTTTCTCGAAATTTTATCTCGAAGATAAGCTCACTGAATAGTCACTGTATACCGGCGAGTAATTTGTTATTTCACAATCGATGGACGAGGATTGATGACACAGATTTTCTGAGAACAAGACATGATTCAGCAAACTAACCAAAAAACGAGTTTTAGGTGCTAATTGCAAAGACATAATTACTAGCGGATAAAAAGGGCTTTTACTACTCACATTTCGCTTAAAATGAGAACAATTATCAAAATCTTTTTTTTTTTCCTTGAGATATTTTATACCAATGTAACTTACTCTTGTTATAAACATTCTAAAACAGATTAATGTCAACCAGCATGTGTCTGCTCGCACTTTTATGTAAAAAGTATAGTCGTAGATGTTACGATGACTAACATCAATGGATTGTACTGTTCCATGCATGAAAGTGACATTAAATTCAATGTGCCGATATTTAGGGTTTATAACAGTATACAACGCTTTCTCGATAGCATTATCTAGTGATTAAGTATGTTTCCTATCATAAAATGACATGCTAGTAAACTTATTATTGATGAAGACAATGAGGCACTAGACATCCGATAGGTTTAACTTTAAGAATTTTAGTGTAAAACAGGAAATACGAAAATTTCGCATGACAGCTCTTACATGTTAGTCGTATCTTACAAGGACTAATTTTGTAAATAATATATAGCCCTGTTAACTTACAATCCTTCGTAATGTCCCCCGTAATCTGGTTATGTCCTTAGTAAGTGTGCATCATCGATTGACAACTGCAGGTGAGAAGATAATTAAACATAAATTTTGGTTGATGTATGAGGTTGCAGGTGCGAGTGTTCTCACATCCTTGCAGTGTCTTTCCTACCCCAGCTGCAAATTTATCGACGAACGCGGCCATCCAGGCTCTACTTTTTTAACATTATAGTTAAAGCCACGCACACTTCAAAATTTGTCGTCTGCTGCATATTTCCATGGCGCATAAAATGGCTTATTGCAAATATGGTATTTGTCTTAAATTTCGAAATAAGCCCAAATCATTTCAGCCATATCGCAGCGTTCCAGATGGTATTTGCTTAATCTTTACGGTCATGATACTTACGTTAATGTGCTCTCTTGGTACCCCGGCGGAAGGGTCCTTACTAAGTCATCCAATCTGCTAGGTAATCCGGGCTGCTCAACCAAATTAGTCATCTTCTGACGAACAATATGGGATTTATCGTGTATGTCATTAATTTTGCTGCGTCGGAACGTCTTTGCATCTTTGATGAACACGTCTTGTAAAAAAAGAACATAGCGTTTCGTAGATTCTCCTACCATCAAAATTTATGTCTCTGAACATTCGTAAAACTCAGTCGTACTTGTCATAGTCTGACAAAATGTGAAATATCATAAACCTATTGGACAATTAAGTTAATAGTCGCAAATAACACAGAACTAATTTTGTCAAGTATGATCGAGGATGGAAATATATATTATATGTTCCATCCGTAAAAAATGCAAAAGAATTATCGATGGAACATTTTATGTAGACAACGTAGCCAGCTGTGATATAAGGTAGAGCGAATTGTTTGAACTGCCAACAAAACATCCATTAAATTGAATTATATTGTATTATGCTACTATGCGCCATCTTGATTAGATGAGAGCTGATTCCATCGATACTAAAATACTATTTTAGCATTGATAGCGGTGCTAAAATGGGTCCATTAACCCAGCGTTTTCGAAAATTACCCAGTCGGTGCATTTGAACATTCCTACTTAAACTTAATCCGAAGCAGTAAGCTATGTTTCAAAGTAACGAAGTCCGAAATGCGACATACATATAAAGTGTAGGTCTGTAATCTACCTTTTGGCGAAAATAAGTTGTGGTCAATAATTAAAGACATCTCTGACGCAGCACGTTTGGATGTTGTGTTAGGTCAACAGCGCACCGTGTACTTTGCTTGATTCAGCGGGCGTCGATTAGCAATATAACCCTCTTTAAAATGAACTTAGTATTCGTTCATACACAAATAAATTGACACTTCCTCAAAGCCAACGATATGTGACATATTCTTTCCCAAAATTTTGGCTGTGACAGACCCGGGTGTTCTAACTCTGTAGACCAAGAAGTTAAAAATAACACTGGGATGACTCCTAGCGACCGCGACGAAAGTTGACATCGGGCAACTAGACGTCAGCGTGCAGCACTCGCTGGATCGGGCTTAATTAATTACATCCATGCGGGCCCTATCACAAAAGCAAAATACTAGGAAACGGTGTATTGGTAAAACGCCTAGGAAAACATGTAAAATAACATGCTCTTGCATGGGCAATGGTAATCAGCTATGATATACAATAATCCAAACCAATAAAGAGGAAAGTGCATGTTTAAATAACAGATAATCTCAAATACTGTATAATAACTTCAATCAATATCCTCCCTTCCTGAACAGATGGAATGTAGTAAAAACAGTACATGCCTTCTGTTCGAGTCGAGAGGCACAATAATGTTTTACGTACATAATAAAATCAATAAACATTGCATTTTGGATAATTCAAGCTATTAAGCTGAACATTAACGGTTCCGAATATGGAATATCTGTTGAATGTGCAAGCGGGATCTAACAGACACAAACTGCAAACTCATGATCTCTTTTGTCGACCTTTCAGTAGCAAACTGTTTTGGACGTAAGGTGAAACATTGATTACGTTACTATGGGCCTCGAAAATGAAAGCTTTTGCTGAAACTTTTCTAAATATATATTTCAACGATTCTCTTTCAAAATCAAGGATAATAATCGGAGTCACGCTGCAAATTCTGGTACAAGGGAAAAAGATTAAACAAAATTAACCGATATTTGAAATTCAAATTGACCACCCTCCCTGTGTAAATTCTATAGAGAAAAATGACATTTTTGATTTACGAAAAAACTAAGCCGTTGAAAAGTTTTCTTACACCAAGACCTTTAAAATGAACCCCCACAACAGGTAGATCAGAAGAGAATTGTAAAAGTTAGATAGTCCGAATATGTGTCCTGGAGGCGCATTCTACCGCAATGAGTTTATATCTTTAATGAAGATAGTATTCATATCTTCATTCTAAATAAAGGCTTAAGGTAAAATGTAATCGATTTGCTTAAAATTGTGACCGTTTTCGGTCAGGAATCACACAGTCAATGAATGTCATCAAAAGCATATTTGACCGGGGGAAACGTATATCATCACCAAACCAAAAGAAAAATGTGGAAAAAGGGTCGTCGGGGATTGTGATATTTATCTATTACTGTATGTATTATTTTATATATTAGTATATTTGTACATAATGGAAGGTTGAAGATGATCATCAAACCAGTCCTTTGAGATGAAAGGAGAGTCTTGAATAGGAACGAATAAAAACAATCAGACAAACACACACACACAATATATATATATATATATATATATATATATATATATATATATATATATATATATATATATATATATATATATATATATATTCGTGGAACTAGCTATAATTATGCATGTTTCAACTTGTTAGGCTTTCCTGTGTTATATTCCTGACCAAATGCGTATGTCTGATTGGTTAAGATCGCAAAATTTCAACTTGATCAGATTTATGAATAAAAGAACACGGTAATTCATTTGCATATCTCCCCTTGTTATGGGCCGTTTTGCTAATTAAAAGAAAGTAATCCCGGAAACAAAACTCAGATGGAAGAAGTTGTACAGCACCGTGAAAACCTCTTGTCAAACCGTGAAAAACACTTGTCAGACATCAAACAGAAAATCGCCACGGGATTATATATATATATATATATATATATATATATATATATATATATAATATATATATATATATATATATATATATATATATATATATATATATATATATATATAACAAAAAGTACTCCAAGCACAAAGTAATAGTATCTGCATATTATTTGCGATGGGATGTTAAACATGGTTCTCAGAAGTTGAATATCCAATCGTAATGCAAATTGGCTTTAAAACACACATACACACACTCTCACTCATTCTCTCTCTCTCTCTCTCTCCTCTCTCTCTCTCTCTCTCTCTCTCTCTCTCTCTCTCTCTCTCTCTCTCTCTCTCTCTCTCTCTCTTAGCTACCAAAGGTGCAAATTTATTTTAGATTTTATCATGTGCCATCTATTCTCTGATGTGTGTCAGGTGGCCACGATTTTCACTTCATCTATCAGCCACGGCTCGACGATAGGTGTCCACTTGTCAGCAACATCTGTTTATGCTGACTGTTTTCGCAAAACGTTAACACTTTCTGTGAGTTGTTCCACTATGGCAACATTTCTCTATCCCAGCATTCGTTTCTTTTTCAAAGAGTCTAAATTTATCATCGTCTTCTTTCTTGGTTTATCCGTTGGTGTCGCTGTCTTTATGCAGGTGAGTGCATCGTCATTCTTTTCAACGATCGACAGACACTTTTCCAGTAATGCAGGGGATACGAAAGGTGTCGAAGAAAGGCAAATGGATATAGGGTATATAACTGACTAGGGAACGTAGGTATGTTCAAATTTTTGAGGTTTTCTGTCTACATCTGTAACTCTCAATCAGCTGTTGGAATATTAGTGATTTTTTTTACATGAAAGCGACGAGTTTTGAGTTTGTGTACAAATGTGATATATACATAGCACATCTGTCAATTTGGTTCATACATACACATTATGTATACTCATACTCTATACAAATAATTTGTTGGCAGATCTTTGAGACTGACACTGTCACCCGACAAGAAACTCAGGAAGGATCACGTGAGGTATCGCGTGCACTCTGTAAGGAAACGCAATCTGAGTCTGCCAGTCGATCGAATTGCTCTAACAGCTGTAAAGCTGATACACGAGCACAAAAACTGAGTTCTGTTCGTTTCCCGTACAATGAATATACCAGATTCGGGCTTGAATGGACAGGAATTGTAGACGAATTAGAATGGTCGAGTGAATCTTCACATCCAACAGCAAACGACAACGCCAGACCTTTCAGTATACGTGTTGGTAATGCCGGTCTGACTTCCACTGAAAAGTCCAGGTTGGGTGTTTTTAACGCTCATTTATGAAAACGTAACTATGCAGTAAATGAGGAAAATGGTCTCTTGGATTCTCGAACACTAACTCTTAAATAATGCTCAAGCCATCGTTCAAAATACAGTTATAAACGCGTCCTAAACTTTTTTCTTTTTTTTTCAGAGTTTATCTTTATAAAGACAAAGCCAATTATGAGATTGGTGACTTCGTCCACGTTGTCATCGAGGGTCTCGACAAATATGGCGGGAAACGACGTAAAGGTGGTGACTTTTTCGAGCCGGTCATGTTCAATGAAAAACTTCAAAAAAGTACAGCGGGGAGGGTGGTCGATTACGGTAACGGCACGTACAGTGTCTACTTTTACGCTGCCTGGCAGGGTACTGCTGCCATCAACATCACACTTGCATTCACACGCGAAGCTATACTCTTTCTGGATAACGAAATCAGGTACAAAGAGCCGCCTGGTTGGATAGGCACCTTCGTCAAAGGTAACACGTCAGAAACTAGCGAGTGCTACGTCATCAGCGAAGGAACATGGGAAGATATGTGTGAATTTACTAACCACAACGCTCTTGGGGGAACGGCATTTATATGTGAAAAACCGAAGTCATTACCATGTAACACCCTATATTCCGTCTTGCATTCTATTAAAAAGGTGGTCAACGTCACTGAGCAAAGAATCGCTGATAAAGAACTCCTGTTCACAAAGTAAGAGAAGACTGCAATCGACCTCCACTTCTATTCTTTTTATAATGCATCTATCAAGTATGTGATCTTTCTTCAAAGAAGGCTGTATTAGTTAAATTGTTGTCATCTTTTGTTCCTGGCCAGTAAGGCCTATGTGTACTGCACGTAATTCTGGAAATATTTTTAAGTCTAACATAACAGGATGTCGATGTAATTCCTCCTGAAATTTATTAAACATACAATAGTTAAAAAGGCTCCTAGATACAGCAGAGGAGAGAATAACTGCAATTTATGGTGTTTTGAATGACGCCGACTCGTCTTGATTTTAACAAGTCACTGAAACATGAAGAGGATTCATCATAAACGAGCACCTGTTCTATCTTCAAAAGCATGTCGACGCCCCTTCTGTTTAGCTTGTCAACCCGGTTTATATACACATTATATGTATTGTTATCATTAAAATTTAAATTCTATTCTTTACCAAATCCACTTGTCAATAAAATGATACATTTTACTCACCTACAGCCTGAATTGACAAGCTGATTACTATGTATCACAACATACTTCGGGGAATAAGACGACAAACTTTTTTGATAGTTACCAGCCCTTTTGTATACGTTAATCACTTTCTCATTTATGAAGCTTATGGTCAATGTATTCGTCTTGCAGGGGTCATTACAGAGGATTACTGAGTGCTACTCCATTGAAAGTCCAAATTTCTGGTGAGTACAATTGAGACTTGTTTCTGAGACACAAACATGTCAAAATGCTAAGGTGGTCGCACGATGAACTGTCCCTCGAACGCTCTGGCTACGCCACCAAACAAACCATAGATAGAGAAACAATTTTTGACCAGATTTTTTCATTTGATCGCGTCATCTACTTTGCACACATTAAACCTTGTTAACAAACACGCCGAAATCGTTCATTAAATTAATTGTGAAGAAGGGAGACTTGTTTCCACCAGCTCTGTGGTGCAAATTAGTAAAAATTATAGACCAACATACACACACGTTGGACGACACGTCACCACTATACATGAAATAGATGCAACAGATGTTGGTTCCAAACATAACTCTGAAAGCCATGGACAAAAGAAAACATAAATGAAATTCTCTCACATCTATTTGCAAAAGTACAACATTGGAAGATGTCTCTGTACCATTAGCTTAAAATTCTAATTCGAAGCAGTGTACCTAATGGCAAACCTTTCCACTGTGAATAAATAGAATACTCAAAAGATGATTGATATAATTATGCTTCCTTTGGAATAAAAGACAGATGTATTTTCAAGCCGAATATTGTAAATGTGTACCAGTAACTTGAGAACAACATTTGATGTACAATAAAAATGGAGCGTGCAAGTATTTGACTCAGTCTCAGATATTTATTGTAAGGTTTAAACTACAATACATGGTATAAGATGAGCAAGAGTCTATATTAGTCCTGAATTGGTAGAGATGTAATTGTCTGGCCCTGTGCGGACTATTTCTTATTTCAACTCATTTTCTGCTTCTGATTCGGTAGCGTTTAATATCATATTATGTTGCTACCTATTCCTTGGCAATAGAAGGGAATAATAGTGTAAAATAGCACGGATCACTTTCAGGTCTGACGAACTCTTTCGTTATCGTACTTAGTGAACAGAAATCATTTTTCTTTCTTGTAATCTATCAGCCTAAATTTATTTTCTCGAAATTTTATCTCTAAGATAAGCTCACTGATTGTCACTGTATATCGGCGAGTAATTTGTTATTCCACAATCGATGGACGAGGATTGATGACATAGATTTTCTGCAAACAAGACATGAGTCAGCTAACTGACCAGAAATCTACGAGTTCTAGGCGCTAATTGCAAAGACATAATTGCTGGCGGAAAAAAAAGACTTTTAAATCTCGCAATATGCGTAAAATGTTAAAAATTATCAAAATGTTTCTTCTTCCTTGAGAGATTTTAGACCAATGTTATTTACCCTTGTTATAAACATAGTAATACAGATTAGTGTCAAACAGCATTGTGTCTGCTTGCAATTTTACGTAAAATGTATAGTCGTAGATGCTACGATGACTATCGTCCATTGATTGTACTGTTCCAGGCATGAAAGTAAATTCAATGTGCCTAAACAACGCTTCCTCGTTAGCATCATGTAGTGATAAAGTATGCTTCCTATCAAAAAATGACATGCCAGTAAACTTGTTATTGATGAACACAATCAAGCACTAGACATCTAATAGGTTTAACTTTTAGAATTTGAGCGTATGGCATGAAATACGCGCATTTTTCAATATTTGTCGTTTGTTGCATAGTTCCATGCTGCATCAAATGGCTTATCGGAAGCAAAGTATTTATCATAATTAAAATTATAAAATAAGCACAATATCATTTCAGCCACATCGCAACGTTCCAGATGGTAAGTGCTTAACCTTTATGGCCCTGATACTTAAGTAAAATTAATGTGCTCTTTTTGGTACAAGATTTGTACGACTAATAATTTTCAAAATATGATAGCGGATTGGAATACAAATTATGTTTCACTCGTAAAAAATGCAAAAGAATTATCGATTGAACATCTGAAAAATGTGTACGCACTTATTCCACGTAGACAACGTAGCTAGCTGTGATATATGGTAGCGCGAACTGTTTGAGCTGACGACAAAATATCCATCAAATTGAATTAAACACGATTGGAACTAATTTGGGATAATTGGATCTTCATATTTTTCAATTTTTTTAAAAGTGTTAGGTATCATATAGCTGAATGTTGCAATATTAGAAATTACTCATAAAAACAAAAGTGTAACTTTAAAGGAAAAGCAGATGAGCTTACTTTTGTAGATGAAACCGACATCACTTCACAATCCAATTATCCCATATTAGTTCCAATCGTGTTATTATAATACATCATGCTACCATGCACCATTCTGATTGCACAAGAGCTCATTCCACCGATGCTAAAATACTGTTTTAGCACTATTAGCGATGCTAAAATGGGTCCACAAAACCAGCATTTTCGAAAATTGCCCAGTCGGTGCATTTGAACATTCCTACTTAAACTTAATCCGATGCAGTCAGCTTTGTTTCGAAGTACCGAAGTCCGAGTTTCGGCATACAGATAAAGTATGGGTCTGTAACTGACCTCTTGGTGACAATAAGTTTGGGTCAATAGTAAAGATATCTCTGACACATCATATTTTGGTGTGGTGTACACAAATCATTGCATTAGGTCAACAGCGCACCGAGTACTTTGCGTGATTGAGTGGGAGTCGAGTAGGAATGTACCGCTCTTTAAAATGAAGCTAGTATTCGTTCAACAAATAAATTGAAACTTCCTCACAGTCACGGTATGTCAGATATTCTTTACCAATGTTTGGGCTGTAACAGACCATTATGTTCTAACTCTGTAGACCTAGAAGTAAAAAATAACACTGGGATGACTCCTGGCGACCGCGACGAAAGTTAACATCGGGCAACTAGACGTCAGCGCCCGGCACTCGCTGTATCGGGCTTAATTAATTAGCAAATTGCTGGTAGCAGGTGATAAACGACTGAAAACGGTAAACTGTACTATTTTCAGGCAATCAAGACATCCATGCTGGCCTTATCACAAAACCGAATATTAGTAAACGGTGTATTGGTGAAACGCCTGAGAAAACATATGAAATCACATGCTATTGCATGGGCAATGGTAGTCAGCTATGATATACAATGATCCAAACCAATAAAGAGGAAAGTGCATGTTGAAATAACGGATAATCTAAAATACTCTATAATAACTTCAATCAATATCCTCCCTTCCTGAACAGATTGAATGTAGTAAAAACAGTACATGTTTTCTGTTCGAGAGGGACAATAATATTTTACCAAATAAAATCAATAAACATGCATTTTGGATAATTCAAGCTATTAAGCTGAACATTAACGGTTCCGAATATGAAATATCTGAGCCTCGTGTTGAATGTCAAGCGGGATCTAAAAGACACAAACTGCAAACTCATGATCTCTTTTATCGACCTTTCAGTAGCAAGCTGTTTTGGACGTAAGGTGAAATTTTGATTACGTTAGTATGGGCCTGGAAAGTGAAAGACTTAAGCTTTTGCTGAAACTTTTCTAAATGAATATTTCAATGATTCTCTTTCAAAATCAAGGATAATAATCGGAGTCACGCTGCAAATTCGGGTCCTAGAGAAACAGATTAAAGACAATTTACCGATATTTGAAATTCAAAATGGCCGCCGTCCCTGTGTAAACTCTACGGAGAAAAATGACATTTTTGATTTACGAAAACCTAAGCCGGTGAAAAGTTTTTTTTTACACCAAGACCTTTAAAATAAACCCCCATAATAGGTAGATCAGAAGAGAATTGTAAAAGTTAGATAGTCCGAATATGTGTCCTCGAGGCACATTCTACCGTAATGAGATTATATCTTTAATGAAGATAGTAGTCATATCTTCATTCTCAATAAAGGCCTACGGTAAATGTCATCGATTTGCCTAAAAGTGTGACCGTTTTCGGTCAATCACACAGTCAATGAATGGCATTAAAAGCATTTTTGACCGGGGGAAACGTATATCACCACCAGACCAAAAGAAAAATGTGGAAAGAGGGTCGGAGATAACCGACGGGGATTGTGATATTTATCTATTATTGTACGTTTTTAGTATATTTGTACATAATGGAAGGTAGAATAATCGCAATCATACCAATCCATAATCCAATGACAGTAGGTCAGAATTCGTAAGACAATAGTTGTAAACATAGACACAAAACAGCACAGAACAGACAGTAAATAGACGGTACACAAACAAAGTCATATTCATGAAAGAAAGATATATGGACCTCTGGCCAGAAGACCAGGAAGTGATGTCACGTGTTTCAAAAATAGTAAGCGCATCCTGCCCCACCACATGTGGCACCCGCCATATATCAATCTATAAGTCAGACAGTGGTCACTAACTAAGGCCCAATGTCACCGATGCCATCAGTGATCATTTGTCGAAGAGAGATATTGTATTTATTTTGAAGATGAGCATCAAACCAGTCTTTTGAGATGAAAGGAGAGTTTTGAATACGAACGAATATATAAACACAATCAGAGAAACACACACACAGATACACGTACGGCATTATTTATGAGCGAGCACTTTTTTACTGAATTCACTGTATTATCTAAAGTGATTAGCAACAAAAATACATGTCATAAAATGAATACACATGATTGTAAATGCCACAAATGGTGATCACTTTTTTTAAATCCCAGGATAATCTCTGGATACTGGCGCTCAAATCAGGAATAATAAGATTTTCTGAAATATGTATTTTAAACCTGATTGTGAAACAGTGGTCACAGGTACTCGTGACAACGCCCAATGCTGGTACAGGACATGCTATTTGGATATGTTGAAGGACAACCTCTATATTATACTCTTAATTAAGAGGTAAAAAAGCCAAGAACTGTGTGCAAATATTGCCGTCATAACCCTACATTTCCCATCAAATTATACCGAATCAGAAATTAGGGTCAGTTGTATACATTTTAATGTTTCCTAATCAATAAAATGCGATGAAAGGCGGCTTTCAACACTGCGATTTGTATGTATGTACCCTTTCTGTTGCGCCTATTCGCTTTCTCCAGAAAGAGACCGAGGATAAGATAAAACACAGGTAACACACTTTGTTGTTCAATTACTGCTACCTTGAAAAGCTTGTCTCTTGTTCTCGGATATTGCAATGCATTCTCGGTACAAAGTCAACTTCTCACTACAGCAAGAGTTTAGGGCAGTGAACTTAACATGTAAACGATAACATGGCAGACAGTTCTGTTTGTTCATGGAACAAGCTATAATTATGCATATATATATATATATATATATATATATATATATATATATATATATATATATATATATATATATATATATATATATATATATATTATATATATTATATATAACAAAAAGTACTCCAAGGACAAAGTAATAGTATCTATTACTTAAGTTTCATGCATTCTGCGATGTTCCTTTTAGAAAACATATTAGTATTAATTATTAAAAATTTATGAATTAGGCTTGCATAGAGAAGAGAAAGTTAGACCAAGCATTTATTCAAGCCATACGTTTTCTTCAAATGGCCCTTACAAATATTTGAACTTTACTCTTAAAACATATTTTGAAGTGTTTGTTCATCCACAAGATTTTAAACCAAACATTTGTATTGCCATGCATTTATTGGGAATTCGTTCGACAAAAGGTCAATTTGTTTTGATTATTATCAATGAAGCTTCGATGTCTCACCAAAATGAAATTCCGTCATACTGAGTTACCCATGTCAGTCGAATAACTGCTTGGGGTGTGATCGTTCATGCAATGAATCAGTATCAACAGTTTTACCACGCTTTCACTTGATCAGCGTGGAGGCGTCTACTAGCTGGTTGCAAAGCGGGAAGTCTGACAAATTGGTTTGATGGTAAAATCACTGAGAAAAGTATATTTTTCAAATCATGATATCAACGTTTGTAAGCACAGTGCTTGGTCGTATCACAGTACCGTATCATGTGAAATATTCATCTGTATATTATTTGTGATGGGATGTTAAACATCGTTCTCAGAAATTGTATATCAAATCGTAATGCAAATTTACATAGGCTTAAAACACACACATACACAACACACACTCTCTCACTGACTCACTCACTCTCTCTCTCTCTCTCTCTCTCTCTCTCTCTCTCTCTCTCTCTCTCTCTCTCTCTCTCTCTCTCTCTCTCTCT
This sequence comes from Ptychodera flava, assembly GCF_041260155.1. NCBI lineage: Eukaryota > Metazoa > Hemichordata > Enteropneusta > Ptychoderidae > Ptychodera > Ptychodera flava. The sequence continues at coordinate 12,081,064 of NW_027248278.1, forward strand.
CTCTCTCTCTCTCTCAGCTACCCAAGGCTCTCTCTCTGTCAGCTACCCAAGCAATCTCCACACAGAGATTGAAGCGCAGTGGGGCAGCAGCGCGGCGTGGATAATTCGAACCAAGCTAGTGGGTCTCCGAGTCGTTGACCGCGCACCCCACCAATCTCTTGCTAAAACTTTGGCAATCGCGTCTGCAAAGCTGACAGCCGTTGGGGCATACATTTTGAATCATCAATTTACATCCCTGTAACCTAGAGCAAGGTCTATGTTTTGCAAGTGTTCACGGAAACGAGGATCGATATTGAAACTAGTGTACTATTCATTTATCTAATTTTTTTTGGTTCGAAGTATTATGTATAAAAAAGACAGAAAATGTATATCATGGAAAACGCGCAATACCCAAAAAGTTGGTGAAAACCGTCGCCTGTGGCAGAGATTAGTGTGGGTACTGCTGAGACTCCCCAGCTAGGTTATAATTTTCCACGGCGCTACAATCTCTGTACGGAGATTGCTACCCAAGGTGCAAATTTACATAAGATTATATCCTACGCCTTCTATCCTCTGTTTGGTGTCAGCTGGCCACGATTTTCACTAAATCTATCAGCCACGGCTTGACGATCGGTGTCCACTTGTCAGCAACATCTGTTTATGCTGATTGTCTTCGCAAAACGTTACCACTTTCTGTGAGTTTTTCCACTATGGCAACAATTCTCTATCCCGGCATTCGTTTCTTTTTCAAAGAGTCTAAATTTATCATCGTCTTCTTTCTTGGTTTATCCGTTGGTGTCGCTGTCTTTACGCAGGTGAGTGCATCGTCATTCTTTTCAACGATCGACAGACACTTTTCCAGTAATGCATGGGATATGAAAGGTGTCGAAGAAAGGCAAATGAATATAGGATATATAACTGACTAGGGAATGCAGGTATGTTTAAATTTTAGGGTTTTTTTGTGTACATCTGTAACTTTCAATCAGTTGTTGTAATATTAGTGATTTTTTACATGAAAGCGACGAGTTTTGAGTTTGTGTACAAATGTGATATATACATAGCACATTTGTCAATTTGGTGCATACATACACATTATGTATACTCATACTCTATACAAATAATTTGTTGGCAGATCTTTGAGACTGACACTGTCACCCGACAAGAAACTCAGGAAGGATCACGTGAGGTATCGCGTGCACTCTGTAAGGAAACGCAATCTGAGTCTGCCAGTCGATCGAATTGCTCTAACAGCTGTAAAGCTGATACACGAGCACAAAAACTGAGTTCTGTTCGTTTCCCGTACAATGAATATACCAGATTCGGGCTTGAATGGACAGGAATTGTAGACGAACTAGAATGGTCAAGTGAATCTTCACATCCAACAGGAAACGACAACGCCAGACCTTCCAGTATACGTGTTGGTAGTGCCGGTCTGACGTCCACTAAAAAATCTAGGTAGGGTGGTTTTTTACGCTCATTTATGAAAACTTGATTTCTGCAGTAAATGAGGACAATGGTTTCTCGGAAATAGACATTCTCGAACACTAACTGCTAAATAATGTTCAAGCCATCGTTAAAAAATACAGTATTATAAACCCTTTCTAAACTTTTTTTCTTTTTTGCAGAGTTTATCTTTATAAAGACAAGACGAATTATGAGATTGGTGACTTCGTTCACGTTGTCATCGAGGGTCTCGACAAATATGGCGGGAAACGGCGTAAAGGTGGTGACTTTTACGAGCCGGTCATGTTCAATGAAACACTCCAAAAAAGTACAGCGGGGAGGGTGGTTGATTACGGTAACGGCACGTACAGAGTCTACTTTTATGCTGCTTGGCAAGGTACTGCTGCCATCAACATCACACTTGCATTCACGCGCGAAGCTATACTCTTCCTGGATAACGAAATCAGGTACAAAGAGCCGCCTGGTTGGATAGGAACCTTCGTCCAGGATAACACGTCAGAAACTAGCGAGTGCTACGTCATTAGCGAAGGATCGTGGGAAGATATGTGTAAATTTACAAACCACAATGCTCTTTGGGAAACTGTATTTGTATGTGAAAAACCAAAATCATTACCATGTAACACCCTATATTCCGTCTTGCATTCTATTAAAAAGGTGGTCAACGTCACTGAGCAAAGAATCGCAGATAAAGAACTTCTGTTCACAAAGTAAGAACAGATTGCAATCGACTTCCACTTCTATCCCTTTTACAATGCACCAATCAAGTTTGTGATCTTACTTCGAATAAGGTTGCATTAGCAAAAACGTATCTTTTGTTACGGCCACTAATATCAATGCATACTGCACATAATTCAACAAATATTTTAAGTCTAACATAACTGGATGTCCATGTAATTCTTCCTGAAAGTTGTTAAACATATGATAGTAAAAAGTCTCATTGATACAGCAGAGGAGTGAATAATTGCAATTCTTGATGTTTGGAATGACGGCGACTCATCTTGATTTTAACCGGTCAATGAAATATGAAGAGGATTCATCATAAATGAGCACCTTTTCTAGCTTCAAAACCATGTCGACACACCGTCTATTTAGTTTGTCAACCCGGTTTATATACACGTTATATGGATTGTGATTATTTAACATTTGAATTCTGGCCTTTACTAAATCCACTTGTCAATAAAATCGTACATTTGCTCGTGCACAACCTTAGTTGTATCACAACATGCTACGGGGAACAGGAGAAGAAAACTTTTTTGATAGTTATCAACCCTTTTGTATACGCTTAACATTTTATCATGCGTGAAGCTTATGGTCAATGTATTCGTCTTGCAGGGGTCATTACAGAGGATTGCTGAGTGCTACTCCATTGAAAGTCCAAATATCTAGTGAGTACAAGTGAGACTTATTTTTGTGACACAAACATGTCCATAAAATTGTACATTTCGAACGTGTCCCAAGAACGCTCTGGCAACGCTAAAAAAATGTGGATAGAGAAACAATTCTTGACCACAATTCTTGACCACATTTTCCTGTTTTGCGTCATTTACCTTGCACACATTAAACCTTGTTAACAAAAACGTTTATTCAATTAATTCTAAAGAAGGGAGACTTGTTTCCACCAGCTCTGTGGTGCAAATTAATAGAAATAGTAGACCAACAGACACAAACATAGGACGACACATCACCGCTATACATAAAATAGAGGAAACAGATGTTAGTACCAAACATTACTCTTAAAGCCATGCATGGAAACAAGAAAACAGAAACGAAATTCTCTCACATCTATATGCAAAAGTACAACATTTGAAGATGTCTTTATACCATTAAAATTATAATTCGAAGCAGTGTAACTAATTTTCAATGGCAAACCTTTCCACAGTGAACAAGTAGAATACTCAAAAGGAGATTGATATAATTTTGCTCGCTTAGGAATAAAAGTCCGATGTATTTCCAAGCCGAATATTTTAAATGTGTACCTGTATATTACAACCTTTGATATACAGAAAATTGAGCGTGCAAGTATTGGACTCAGGCTCAGATGTTCAGTGTAAGGTTTAAACTACTATAAATGTTAAAGGATTAGCAAGAGCTGGTGGCCTGCTCAGAGCCCAACAAGTGACTTAAACAAGCAAAATAAATAAATGAATAAATAAATAAATAAATACATTTACGGCACTGTAGTCTTAAATAAATAAATAAATAAATAATAAATAAATGAATAAGTAGATGGATGGATGGACGGACAGATGGATATGTTTGAAGGGAGGGGTGGTCGGGTGAGTGGGTGGATGAATGGATGGGTGGATTGGTAGGTTGGTGGGTAGGAGTGTGGATGGGCGTGTAAATACATAAATTTGTGGATGCATAGACGCATAGATACATAAATTGATTGGTAAATAGACATTGACTACACTGTAGACTTTAATAAAAACTGTTAACTTGATTATTCTTCTAGCAGGCTCGACAGACACCCGAAAGTTACCTAGATGTGGACCAGATCTGAAAGTTCCAATGACAGACGGTTACTGGAGTGACAATTTGACCTTTGTACCCATGATGTGCAGAGGTCAGCAATGGTCCCAAAATAAACGTGAAGCATGTCTCAAGAATAAGTATATTCGACTGAGTGGAGGATCAACTATGCGGCACGTAAATCAAGCCTTTTCACGCCTTGCAGACAAGGCACTTCTAAACAGCATACATCATTTTGTAGCTCTCCGTATTGGTCCATTCGAACAGCCTGCATCTAGCTTGGTATTCGAAAGCGATTACATGGACGGAATCACGATGGAAGAATGTAAAACAGGAACCGTGGTATTCATCGTCAATTTTAGTTTCCATTTCGTCACCTGGTCAAAGAGATCTTATCTGTCCAGAATTTACAATGTAAAATTAGCTGCTGAGAGACTACTCAACAGATGCCCCAATGCGATGGTTCTGATAAGATTAGCTAACCCCAGAGAAAACACTACTCCCTCACAATGTGTTCACAGTGGGGATTGGATTCTGTATGACATGAACCGAATGATTCGGCGTGTCTTTGGAGGCATTGGAGTCCGATTTATCGATGTATGGGATATGGTACTCTCACACCCTGATCCTAATAATGTCCACATGGGAAGCCATGTTATTGACCAACAGGTACAGATGATGTTGAACTACATTTGTCCTGAATTGGTAGAGAAGTAATTGTCTGGCCCTATCAAGACTATTTCGTATTTCAACTGATTTTCTGCCTCTGATTGGGTAGCGTTTAATGTTATATTATTTTGTTACCTTTCGTTGGCAATAGAAGTTAATTATAGTGTAAAAAAGCACGGGACACTTTCAGGTCTGACGAACAGCGTTATTGCCGTACTTACTTTGTGAAGAGAATTCATTTTTCTTTCTGGTAATCTTTCAGCCTAAATTCATTTTTTCGAAATTTTATCTCTAAGATAAGCTCACTGAATAGTCACTGTATATCGGCGAGTAATTTGTTATTTCACAATCGACGGGCACAGATCTTCTGCGAACAAAACATGATTCAGCTAACTGACCACATATCTACCGAGTTCTAGGTGACTAATTGCAAAGATATAATTGCTATAAAAGGACTTTTACTTCTCACATTTCGCGTAAAATGTGAAAAATTGTCAAGATCTTTCTTCTTCCTTGAGAGATTTTACACCAATGTAACTTACCCTTGTTGTAAAGATTCTAATACAGATTAGTGTCATACATCATGTGTCTGCTTGCACTTTTTATGTAAAACGTATCGTCGTATACAATGACATATCGTATAACATCCATGGATTGTACTGTTCCAGACATAAAAGTGACATTAAATTCAATGTGCCTATATTCAGGGTTTATACAAGTGTTAAACGTTTCCTAGTTGGCATCATGTAGTGATAAAGTATGTTTCCTATCATAAAATTACATGCTAGTAGGGCCTAAACTTATTATTGATGAAGATAATCAGGCACTAGACATCTGATAGGTTTAACTTTTAGAATTTGAGCGTAAGGCATGAAATACGAAAATTTCGCATGACAGTTCTTACACGTTAGTCGTATCATACAAGGACTTATAAATAATTTATTACACCTCACTCATTCAGCGTGCACTGCCATTGGTTAAACACGACTCACGTGACATGTAAAAGAACGTGATGATGCCCTCTGCGAATGTGATGATGCCCTCTGCGAACTTGATGATGCCCTCTGCATTTGATATTACATGGATGACATCATTTTACTTACTGCGCATCCTTTCTGCGCAAAACAAATTGTCGTTCGCTTGTTGTACTTTGCAGTTGGCAACTTATGGCTGCGAAACGTCATGCAGAGCTGTCACCGGCACAGTTAGACGATATTTGATGCAAGTAAACAGCAAACGAACGAAAATGGCAACAAGGAATGCAATTTCTGTGTTCAGCGACTATGCAAGCAACAAATTTGGATACGCTACCAGGAGATCGGCAAACTTTAGCGGCAACCCTAGACTCGGCACTGACAACATTTTACGGTGAGGTCCGGACTCAGAAGGCGAACTGTACTCGAAGAAGTCTTTGTGTTTTTGTTTCTTTGCATGTTTGCTTGTTTGGTGTAATAAAAATAATAACACATGAGAGCTTGGCAATATCACGATTTTTTGCCTGCCCTCGGGCTGGTGGTCATGATCGAAATACTGATAATGCCTTGCCTACAGCTCGGGCATCATCAGTATTTCGATCATGACCACCATCCCTTGGGCAGGCATAAATCGTGATATTGCCCAAGCTCTCATGTGTTATTATTTTTATTACACCAAACAAGCAAACATGCAAAGAAACAAAAACACAAAGACTTCTTCGAGTACAGTTCGCCTTCTGAGTCCGGACCTCAAAAATTTAGTATAGCTTCGTGCTTTTCCGATTACTTTATGTGTGTTTGTACTGTGTCTGTGTGTCGTCTGCTCCATGCACACTGTGTTGCTCGGTCGCGCACAGGATTGTAACATCTAAGTCGGTTGCCGTGACCAACTCTTTTGGGTCGGAAACGGTAGCCGACTGGTTTTGTGTGAGGCCTAGCAGCTAGGCGATGTTGCCGTGAAGTGTGTGGGGGTTCGAATCCCGTTTGGGTTATAGTAAAAAAAATATTTCTAGCCCAACTGCTATTTTATCGACGAAGGCGTCCATCCAGTATCTACTTTTATTAAAATTATAGGTTAAAACAAAGCGCATTTTTCAAAATTTGTCGTCTGTTGCATAGTTCCATGCTGCATCAAATGGCTTATCGGAAGCATAGTATTTATCATAATTTCAGCCATATCGCAACGTTCCAGATTGTAAGTGCTTAACCTTACGGCCCTGATACTTACGTTTAACTAATGTGCTCTTTTTGGTACAAGATTGGTAAGACTAATTATTTCAAAATATGATAGCGGATTGGAATACAAATTATGGTTCACTAGTAAAAACTGCAAGAGAATTATCGATGGAACATCTGAAAAATGTTTACGCACTTATTCTATGTAGACAACGTAGCTAGCTGTGATATAAGGTAGCGCGAACTGTTTGAGCTGACGACAAAAACGTCCATCAAATTGAATTATATTATATCATGCTACCATGCGCCATTCTGATTGGACGAGAGCTCATTCCACCGATGCTAAATATACTGTTTTAGCACAGACAGCGGTGCTAAAATGGGTCTATAAAACCAGCATTTTCGAAAATTGCCCAGTTGGTTCATTTGAACATTCCTACTTAAACTTAATCCGAAGCAATCACCTTTGTTTCGAAGTACCGAAGTCCGAATTTCGACACACGGATAAATAATGGGTCTGTAGCTCAGCTCTTGGCGAAAATAAGTTGTGGTCAATAATTAAAGACATCTCTGACGTAACACATTTGGATGTGGTGCACACAAATCATTGCATTAGGTCAACAGCGCACCGTGCACTTTTCCTCGATTCAGCGATTAGCAATATACCGCTCTTTAAAATGACGCTAGCATTCGTTCATACACAAATAAATTGAAACTTCCTCACAGTCATGGTATGTCAGATATTCTTTCCCAATGTTTTGGCTGTAACAGACCCGGGTGTTCTAACTAATGTAGACCTAGAAGTAAAAAATAACACTGGGATGACTCCTGGCGACTGCGACGAAAGTTGACATCGGGCAACTAGCCGTCAGCGTCCAGCACTTGCGGATCGGGCCTAATTAATTAGCAAATTGCTGGTAGCAGGTAATAAACGACAAAAATACCGCAATTATACGGTGTCGCTCACATTTGATCAGAATTGGTACATACCAGTATTGGTACCAAAGAACAACAATAACTGTTGTTTCTATCTGTTCAGTGCAGGAATATTCTACGTTGATGTTATGACAATGATTTCTGCACAGTACAACCAGAAAGACAACGAGAAATATTTAAACCAGAAAAACAAGAATGACAAAAGTAAATGACAAAAGAAACTTTAGGTACTGGAGGTCAACTAGCAATATGCATAGCAGAGAATGTTTCAACACAGCTAGTCCCTCTTAGTTTGAGCAGGTCTGTTAATATGTAAAAGTTCATAAACAATGACATGAAATGACTCAAGGTCAGTGGAGTGGCTGTTTCAGTCATTGGCATGCCACCACTCCTGCACATTTGCAGGATTTCCCCTTTTTCTTACCTCTTTTGCATATTTTTGACACTGACATGTTCATTTGAACAAAGTCACATCTCAACCCCTGCATCTACCTGTACACCTAATACTGAGATGGTAGCTTTGGCGGTATGGGAGCCTTTGCCTGTGGCGGACATACATCTGCACATACATACATACACACATACATACATACAGACATACAGACGCCACTGACTCACCATATAACTAATATTTTCAGGCAATCAAGACATCCATGCGGGCCTTTCACAAAAACAAAAATAATAGTAAACGGTGTATTGGTAAAACGGCCAGGAAGATATGTAAAATCACATGCCCTTGCATGGGCAATGGTAGTCAGCTATGATATACAATGAACCAAGCAATAAAGAGGAAAGTAGGAAAGTGCATATTTAAATAACGGATAATCTAAAATACTGTATAATAACTTCAATCAATATACTCCTTTCCTGAATAGAGGAGTGTACTGGTAGTAAAAACAGTGCATGTTTCCTGTTCGAGAGGGACAATAAAATCAATAAACACTGTATTTTCGATAGTTCTACCTATTAAGCTGAACATTAACGGTTCCGAATATGACTATCTCAGCCTCATGGTGAATGTGCAAGCGGGATCTAACAGACACAAACTGCAAACACATGATCTCTTTTGACGACCTTTCAGTCGCAAAATGTTTTGGTAAAATGAAACTTTGACGAACGCAGGGGGTTGTGGTATTTATATAATATTATATATATTATTTTATATATTAGTCTAATTGTACAAAATGGAAGGTTGAAGATGATTATCAAAACAGTATGAAAGGAGAGTCTTGAATATGAACGCATTTTAAACAAACAGACAAACACACACTGTACATATATATATATATATATATATATATATATATATATATATATATATATATATATATATATATAGTGTACATATGTGATATATACATAGCACATATGCCAATTTGGTGCATACATACACTATATGATACTCATACTTTTTACAAATAATTTGTTGACAGATCTTTGTAACTAACACTGTCACCCGAAAAGAAACTCAGAAATGCTCACAGCAGGTACCACTCTGTAAGGAAAGGCAATTTAATTCTGCATGTCCACTGAATTGCTCTATCAGCTGTAAAGCTGATACACAAGTCCAAAAATTGGATCCTGTGTGTTTCCCGTACAATGAATGTACCAGATTTGGGGCTTGAGTGGACAGAAATTATAGACGAAGCAGAATGGTCGAGTGAATCTTCACATCCAACAGAAAACGACAACGCCAGACCTTCCAGTATACGTGTTGGTAGTGCCGGTCTGAAGTCCACTGAAAAGTCCAGGTAGGATGGTTTTTTAACGCTCATTTATGAAAACTTAATATCTGCAGTAAATGAGGAAAATGGTCTCTTGGAAATAGACATTCTCGAACACTAACTCCTAAATAATGCTCATGCCATCGTTAAAAATACAGTTATAAACCAGTTCTAAACTTTTTTCTTTTTTTCAGGGTTTATCTTTATGAAGACAAGGTGAATTATGAGATTGGTGACTTCGTTCACGTTGTCATCGAGGGTCTCGACAAATAGGGCCGGAAATGGCATAGAGTCGGCGACTTCTTCGAGCCAGTCATGTTCAATGAAAAACTTCAAAAAAGTACAGCGGGGAGGGTGGTTGATTACGGTAATGGTACGTAGAGTGTCCACTTTTATGCTGCCTGGCAGGTCACAGGTTATCATATAATAAGACAAATAGCATCAATGACACTTTCCTCACATTTGGTTACACATGGCAAGCCAGAATGAGCGTAAACACGATATTTGATAGCCTTTACAGACCTTAGCTTGTGATATTCATAGTCAAGTGCATTTGAACATATGATGTACAGTCCATTGAAGGATGAAATGGTTGGCAACTTGCAACCATTGATCACACACTCTAACACAATACCATGTAACCTAGTACATTATAATTAGTGATACAATCTGCTATACAAAAATGAAGGTGTCACTTATAATATTGTATAGCATTGAATTAATGTAGACTATATTTGGTCTCTCTATGATCTGTGGTTGCACGATTGAAGACTAAGGTAACGTGTAATAATGGGCATTCTTTAGGGCTTCCACTGTTAGCGATGCCGCTACACCTACATGATAATGGTATGTCCCAAACTACTACCTAGTTAAACAAGCATCGCAGTATCATAGACAAATTTATTACATGGGAACTTCCAAACACAAACTATGCATACCAAGTTTCAAGGCAATGGGACAAGCCCTTTCACAGAAGATGATTTTTTGACCAAAAACTGCAAAAATTGCCCCAATATACAACCATTACAATTTCACCATAATTTGAAGAAATCTAAGTAAAGAACCTGCATACCAAGTTTCCAACAAATCTGGCTGGTGGTTCGAAAGTTTCAGGATCTTCCCTTACCTCATTTGCATATTTTTGACAATGATATGTTTATTTGAACAAATTCACATCTCCACCCCTGGGTGCACATACTAAGATGGTAGGTGCTACGGTTTGGGAGTTTTTGATGTGGCCTGACATACATGCACACACACTAACATACATATATACAGACATACAGATGCCGCCGAACTACCATATAAGCTCTCTTTGGTTCAGGATGGTCCCACTTAAATTTGTAAATCACAAATGTCCCATGGACCTGCTAATGTATTACCTTGAATGGAAATGATTATTGGACCAGTTTAATGTCATTGGTATATCTACATATACCAAATGTGAGCAGAAATTTCAAGGGTTGGGTGCACCACTGCTTATTGGCCCTGATGACTGTGCAAAGTTTGGAAGTTTACATGCAGTGGTTTTCAAGATCTAGATTGGCAAAGAATTGACAGAAGGAGAAAGAAGAAGGAGGAGAAGAAGAAGAAAACAATGAACCCAATAGGGGCCCAGCCAATAGGCTTGGGCCCCTAAAAATCATGACTGACCAAGCTTACAGCATGAAGGGATGTTCACAGAAACACACATCTTTTTCCCTTTACCTCCAACAAACGTTGAAAAGAGTGACACAAGGATTTGCACATCAGAAGTGCACAATTATCAATGGACATTCTGGTAACAATAGAAAGCTAAAGTATGAATTACAATGATGTAAAGTTTTACCACTTATAATAATGCAAAGACAGAATGACATAGATATCACATTTGATTTCCTTATGGTGGTTTATTACTCTATAAAAATGGTAATGAGCAAGATTTAATCCCTTTCCAACAAAAAATGTCACTTTGGAGACAACAGATGGCAGACATTTCTCAACATTATTTCCATAATTTTAGCCGCATGGCAAGTTTCTGCATTAGACCTCACACTAGCTGTAACAGACATGCTTCAGTCACTGTCACTCATGAGGGAATGCAATTCAAGTTTATCATCGTCACTATCACTATCTCCAATCTCGTCTGCTTTCCGCTTCACAGGTTTTTGCTGGGACATGGAAAGGATATATTGCAACGTGTATTTATTGCTGTCACACCTACGAAAAAAGAGAACATAAATGAAAGACAGTGATGCTTATAGAAATTACAATTAAAATTCTAATGAAAACCTGGAGGGTCTTTTGCGGTCAAGCCACAAACAGTGGTGCAAAATTTAAGTTTGAATTTTCAAATGTAGTGCAGGTTTACAACAGCTAAAATTGGTACACATAGGAGTTTGAGAAAAAAAAACTTTACAAATGAGGTTTTCGTTTAGTCCACAACCTAAGGCCACGTCATCATGCAACTTTCCATTTTCAACTTCAGCTAAAAATCCTGGTAAAAGGGTTCACAATCACTATTGGTAATAAAAGTTCAGGAAAAACCATTGTGTTGAAAGGTTTAAAAAATAGGGCCAAAGTCCCTGAAGCTACTACAGACATGGATACAAAATTAAGTATTTCCTGACTGTATGAAATTATCTCACTAAGGTCATCCTAGGGACTTGTAAACCAAATATTAAAGCTGTCTGACCAGCGGTTTTGAAAAACAAGCGACTCAACAGTCGACAGAGCTCTGCTGTGTTATGTAGAGAATAACTTTTTGTGACACATGTATTGATAAAGAAGGTGGATATCTTTGATAGCTCATTTCAGGATGGCCTGACCAAAAATGGGGAAAAAAATTCCGTAAAAATACAGATTTGCATATTTCATCACAATTTTAACAAATCTAAGTTGGGTTATCCCTAGGGACCTGTATACCAAATAACAAAGCTGTCTGACCAGTGGTTATGAAGAAGAAGATTTTTTATCAAAAACGCCTTTTTTGGCGCTAATTTGCATATTTCCAACATTATCAAAAAATTAATAAAAACAGTTTCTCAAAATCATATTTTTCATCTACACAACAAATATCAAATCAGTAAGTACTGCGGTTCTCAAGATATTTGAGTGGACGGACGCCTCACAAACGGACATACATACATACATACATACATACAGACTGACGCCGGACGGATACCCATCCCAATAGCTTCTATAGACTATATTAGTCTATAGTAGCTAAAAACAGTGGACATTCTAATTCTCAATGACCATATACATGTTCAGTTGTACTGGTTCTGTGCAACATCAAAAAATACCACAAGATGAACTCTGTATGACGATGCCAAAATATTGAGGAGAAATTAAAGAAAACTTTTGATTTGATTTAGAAAGATTGTAAATAAGAACATTCTGATAATGACAGTATGAGAGCCATTAAGTACTTGATGTTATTTCAATGTTTGACCATTACTTTTGTTCATTTGCATGTCTGTCAATACATCAACTTTGTTCAAACAAACTTCGGAACATCTTGAGCAAATAAATTAGTCACGGAGGAGTAATGAGTGAGTTCAGTACTTTTACTATTCTCAACAGTTTGTATGTCTATTTTACTCACTTGTATATCTATTTTATTTAATTTGGTTTGATATAAATAGTTTAAATGTGCTTAAAAAACAGGAACATTTCTACAAAATTTCAAATTTCAGTTTGTGTTTGCCAATTTTGACCTGTTTCACATTAGTTTCCCTGATTTGCATACCACTCATCTCAACAAATTAGATTTAAACAAACATGACACTAACACTACTCCACAGACTTACAGTCATGGAACTAACACCTTTTTGGTTTGGAATATCACCAATTTCTAGTTTTATTTTGGTCATTTGTATGACAGTCAAATTATAGTGGATTTTGTTGACATAAACTTAAACTTACATCAAATTTAATCTCCAAAGCTCTAGACTGGCAGTTTATGAATTTGTAATTTTTGATCACTTTTGATACTTCATTTGAATATAAGTCATTCTGCCATCTAGGGCTTGAACAACTAAGCTAATGTGAAAGTCACAAGGTACCTTAAAAATTTACAATTTTTTACTATTTTAAGGTTAACTTTTGCTTATTTGCATACTACTAAATTTAAATGTGAACTCTGCCACACACAAAAGAAAGTAGCTGAGTCACAAAAAAAAAATTTCATTCAGGCACTGTGCAGCTAATCATTCGACCAGTTAAAAGCAATGTATTCATTGCTTCGCTTCGATAAAGTTTGTATGTGCGATGTGTGATAGTGAGCGTGCGTGCATGAGTGCTTCACGAACTCTACAATGTGTGGAGCGGTCTCAGTCAGAAAAATGTAACAACTTAGCCGGCTATTGAACCACTCTTTTTTGAGAGTGGAGATTTAGCCGAGCGGTTCTCTCTGTTGTCTCTCTGCTAGGCGACTGGTGCCGTATGTTGTGGGTTCGGACCCGATTGAAAACTAGCCGTATTTGTAAAGTGTGCAGGAGATGTTGAGTTTCCTTTGTGCTTTTGGCAAGATATTCAGCATGTTTGAAATTATTTCCTCATCAGTGAGCAAACTCCTCACCACGTCCAGCAAATTTCAAGCATTATTTCGGTCCAAAATACAATAGTTCAGATAACATTTGTAGAATAGCTCAGATCATTTTACACATCATTGTCACCATACTATGACTAGCAATCTTGTCACTTTTGAATGTGGTGAGTAAATTACCTATTTTCAACAATTTCAAAAATTAAAATGCATCTTCAAGAACTTTCCCAGGACTTTTAAGAAACTTTGAAATTCATTGACCTTCAAGGACAAATATGTGAGACTTACAATTTGGCGAGATCATCCTTTCTTCGCGATAAACTCTTCTGAAGGTTTGTCAGCAGGCTCATAATTGCACCTGATCTCGATTTCAGTGGGCTTCCATGGAGAGACAGCAGCTGGACAGACCATTGTAGGTAGAATTCAATGTGCCGTGATGTTTCCAGCTGTGTTGCTAGGAAACCGAGCATCCTGTCCACATAGGATTCATGAAGGTTCTGGCTGATTAGCTCAACTGAAAGGGACACATTAATTTAAGCAAATTTTAAGCTCTGAGTTTGAAATAATCGTGAATAATGGAAAATGGTTAACATGTTCACAGCTTGGTACCGGTATACATCAAAAATAAAATCCAAACACCTCTAATACTTTCTCTTATCAAAATAACGGTTGAAAAACCTTTGAGTGAAACTGCCATTTCATGAACCAATAACAAGTTGTCATGTTACCAGTTCTGAACTCTTTGAGCAAATGGATGATTTTCTTGAAATTTCGTAAAGCTGATCTCAAACAATACAATTACTGTGTCAAATCGCATGGAAAAAAGATGCTTCTTGACCAGTGTTGCAACATTATAGATTTAACGGGACATGCTGTTGTTTCATGATGACTGCCTTTGTAAACCTAGGGCTCAACAAGCTTGCTTGCTCAAGAATAATCAAACTCACAAAAATGTAATGGCCTGCAGATTAAACTTGAGAATAAATGTACATTTACAGTGAGTTTCAATTCAGTGACACAACTCACTATGTGAGATGGACACAATGTATGTACAATGTACACCATTAGCTCGGGTGTCACACATTAATTAAATAACAGTAAACTAGAATGGGGCAGCCGCTCCATCTAGACCAAGAGCTGAACAGTTGATTACACTTTAGCTACAATGTAGCTGTTTTTACAGTTTCATTTAAAAGCTAAGATAAGAAAATATGTATTTTAATTCAGTTTCAGCTAAGAAATCCTCTTCAGCTCTTCAACTCTCAACTGAAATTGTAATAAAAGTTACACTGTAAATCAAGAAAAATCAACTGTACATTTCTCAGTCCAGACAGAGCGGCTCCATGCTGGTTTACTGAAATTAATGAGTCACATGCAATATGAGTGTCTCATACACCGAGTTGTTGCACCAAATTGAAACCCACTGTAAAAAGACAGAAAAATAAACCCAGGTCTTATGACAGGTCTTATTACACATATGTAAAGTTTCACCAAAGACTATATCCTGAAATTTAACTATGGTTGAATAGACACTGTAAAACACCTTTAAATTTTTCATGTATCCATTTTTCATTCTGAGGACAAAGATCTCAGAATCTGGTCATAGCTGTTTCAACCAAATGTTTGTATCCCATTGGTAAAGCATGGTGCTTACAAAAAGAAGCTGCTATCTTTTAAGAAGACCTGGAAACAACAATACTTTGATAGGGAGGCCCAAGTAGTGGAGGGAAAAATTGCGAATTTTAGGATCAAATAAAGAGAAATATTAGCATAATTTAAGTTTTTTTTCTTTCTGTATTTTAAAAATGTGTATACTTTTAATTATTTTGCCAAAATTTCAATGCATAAACTGCGTTGGAAGTGCATTTTTTCGCATCCGAACATGCCAGAAATCACGATTTCACTCCCACTTCCGCGATCTGAAAATTTCCTTTGTCAAGCAAGGACGCCCTCATCGGCCAGCTGTGAAAACGATTCTATAAGTGCTGTTGAAGCACTGACGTACACTGTAGAAGGGCTTTTTGGATTGGCTATCAGAAGCGATAGCCTAACGATAGATTCACCGCTATAAGCCAATCATTGGTCATTTTAGATGATACTTAGTCTTATCTTGCAAATAACCTGAGTAATAGCAGAGATATTGCAAAACTTGTGAGCGATCGAGGTTAGTAATGTTTACGTAGTTTTAGACGCATTTTTAGCTGACATAATGGAGTTATATCGATGATTGCTATACTTGGTGGTAAAATAAAGCTATTTGTGTACCTATTCCCTAGGTTTTCTGACATTTAAGGCAAAAATGTTTGTGCGCTTGCCATTAAATGAGAGCTTGGCATGTACTGGCTGTGAGCGGTACAAGCCAAAATGGCATTCATCACCAAGTCTGTCACTGATTCAACGGAGAGTTACGTATAAGTCTGTGAAGTATGTTGAATTTCCCACAGTAGATGATTGTCGTTTAACTAACAGTGTTCCTGGAGGGTTCGAGATAGTTTTATCTGTAATTTTAGTGGCAGTGTATACAATTTTGAACAACACTGTTTGTTATGATCTGTAGTTAGTTTATACTGAATGTACACAATACAGTATGGAATTGTCGAAAACTTTTGTGTTTACGCTCTTTGCGTTGGACGGACAGACATCCATACATACATACACACATACATACATACATACATACATACAGACAGACATCTCGCATAGACTTTTTTCAACCATATAACCTCCCAATTGCCATATATGTATGGCAAAAGGGAAATAAAAATCAAATAGAGGGCTACATTCAGTTAAACAAGTCATTGACAATGACATAGTCCCCACTTGTAATAGGAGTATTAGTCTTGATAGGGCAGGGAAATGTGGTCATTAAGAAGTATCACTAGAGTGTATATGTTCAGATCTATGGACACATAGGTCTATGTCATTGTTCCCAATTTGAAACAAGAGGCATGTCTAAGTTATTATTCAAAATGAGGAAAAAAGATCAGACCTCTAGCTGTATTGGCCAGCCAAGAAATACATATGCGCATAATAAATGAGGTACAAGATGTGACACCTTAAGGTCTATTATCCTATCAAAATTGAAGCGTAAAGAACTTGTGGTTACTGAGTTATGCATATATATGCATAATCAGGGTCAAAGGTCATCAAGGTCACCTAACATATTGAAAAAAAAATTGTATCGCTAATTAATCCATATATGCCAAAATTCAGACCTCTAGCTCTATTGGCTTGCCCACGATTATATATGTGCATAATTAATGAGGTAAAGCATGTGTTGTCATAAGGTCTCCCATCCTACTAAATATAAAGGACATAGCAATTGTGGTTACTTATTTATTGACATAATCGTGTATTTTAGGTAAAAGGTTATCGAGGTCACATGACATTTTGTCAAAAAATTTCTATCCTAAAGTCTATCCCTATATACCAAAAATCAGACCTCTAGCTCTATTGGCTCGCTCAAAATTAGATATGCCTATAATTAATGAGGTACAATATGTGGCGTCATAAGGTGTCCCATCATACCATATATGAAAGGTTTAGCACTTGTGGTTACTGAGTTATGGACAAATATGTATATTCGAGGTCAAAGGTCACCAAGGTCACGTGACATTTTGTCAAAGTGTCTGAGATATCTGCGTGAACGGATGGACTCACGGATGGACATGACCCAATCTATAAGCCCCCTGGACTTTATCTGTGGGACTAAAAACTGTGTCACTGCATCCTTTTTGCAATATGAATACGATGAGAAACTAAATTTTTATTTTTCTTGGCCTTATACATGGGAGTCTATGGACTGCCTTATACATGGGAGTCTATGGACTGCCTTATACATGGGAGTCTATGGACTGCCTTATACATGGGAGTCTATGGACTGCCTTATACATGGAGCTATGGATGCCTTCATGGAGTTATGGAGGTGAAAACTAAAAAGTCCTCTAACACGGCCAAATTTGATAGCATTGTGAAACAAATTGACGTGCATCTGTATGAGGTAGGGTACTATCCTTGGACCAAGTTTGAACGAAATCGCTCCAGGCGTCTCTGAGATATCTGCGTGAACGACGGACACACGCACCCACGCACGCACGCACGGACATGACCAAACCTATAAGTCCCCCCGGCTAAAAAACTAATGAAACATTTATTATCACTGATGATATTCAATATAAAATTTATAATTTTAAGATTTTGTTAACTAAATAAGACAACACTGTACTGTGAACAGTCAACAAATGAACAAAACTCATCATTCAATGCAATGAGGTGGCATTACTGACGCTATCGTAGTACTGATTATGCAATGCAATATAGGTTAATATCTCAGACCAGATTATTCAACCAAAGCAAATACTGATGGGCAATAATTTTGATGGTAGCCATATTGTATAAGTTCCCGCTGACTCCATCTGCAGGAATTGAAGCAAATCTCTCTCACCTTCACTGGGCGGAATGGTCTCCACTACTTCCTGGATAAGATCCTTTTCATTCAGTTTGAAGCTGAGCATCAGAGCGCTGGCGTACTCCTTCTTAAAGAGCGCCCTCCGGATAGCATCAGGTGTCACATCTGTGGTCAGGTCATAGGGGTCAAAGGTCATACTGCTGTCAAGAGAATAGACAAGCAGTCCTTCTGTTGTTGTTGCTGCCCAGGATCTTCCTGTTACATGGTGAATATAAAAGTCATTTGAAAATAGTGAGCAATTTAATAGCATATCTTTAACCCCTTGACTACCTATGGCGCCGGATATATCCGCGCCATATTGAATTACCATATACCCTGAGTGCTGGAAATATCCGGCACAGTTAAATAGGCGTATTTGCTTTGTTTTTGTCGCTAAAAATCCCTTAATTTCGGGCGTCGGCACGCAGCGCGACTAAGATTGATGTATTCCGATCTGGCCTGAATGTGATTGCGCCCCCGTACGTCCGAGTATGGCCAAAGTCCGGAAGCAAATGTCGTGACCCATGACCTCGACCCTGAAAGGTCAGGCTGATCACAGAAGCGTCGCGCTGATTGTTTACAGTTTTCAGAAGTACGGACGATCGCGAAGATGTTTATGGGTTTTTTTTTTAATGAAATGAAATGTTTATTTATTGAAAACAAATGATTTATATGTAAATATGTTCTATTAACAGCAATATTCGTGAATGAAACTAGAGAAAATACAATTTTTTACTATAAGCCAGTGAAATTTTATAGCAGCCATATTATCAATATGACTGGTCACATGACTGGTCATGTGTTTGGTCATGTGATATGTTGTTCCCTAAAATGTATTTTTAAATATTGTGAATTATTTTTTGATAAATCATAACCATTTTAGATGCATGTTTCTGCAAGGAAGACATAAAGCAGGTGTTTACAATATAAAATGTGTTGATTTTCAAATACAGAATCATGTCAGATGCTGATGTTTGTGGTTCATTTATTCTGCCTTTTGTGAGAAAAATCTCAAATATGTACATCTATAAATAAAGTAAAGGGTAGTTATTATTACATGTATGTAAAGATAATGCCTTAAAAATTGAAACTGTATTGAAATTTGCGTCATTTTATGGATTCAAAACACGTCCTTATGCTTCAAATATTCATATTCTTTGTCAACTCTGGCCACATGATGTGTCATGTGATCAGTCACGTGACCTGGAAATACAAAACTTATGTATGAAAAAGTTGGAAATTTCATGCTGATTCAGAAAATATATGGTTTATTGGTACTTACTTATTTTTACTCTAAGCAGTATTCATGCAATGACCACACCCTAAGATTGTATCAATATTTACATAAGGGCCTGGTATATAGGAATACATTGGCCTTGGTAGTCAAGGGGTTAATGAAAAGAATGAAGCAAAACAAGTGGAACATACGCAGTGTTACATATAAATATTCAATGTATTTAATTTACATAAATCCCCAGGGGTATAATGTGTAAAAAGCAATACTGTAAACTTATGATGACAGTTTTGTTATTGCATAACATACAGCAGACATATTTTCTCATTGTCTTTCCATTAGAATTTTGAAAAACAAAATATGTCTCTTGGAAACACAGTGTTATTATGACAAATGACTTTACATCAAGACTATAATTTATTGTCATTCATCAATAAAAACATACAGATACATATAGCTAGAAAGAAAATCAAAGTAACACAAAATTCCTTGAATTCTTTATCTAGTGGTATCGTAGGGTTCCTTTCAACATCACTGAATCTTACTACATAGACAATAGACAGCAGTATTACCATGTCGACATAGTTTAATGTTGAATTTGAATCCCACAGTCATATTCACAGTGGTTTAGAAAACATCTTTGTTATTTTCAGCCTGTGCCATTATATAGCCAGGAGACTACCCACTTAGTTTTCCTGCCAACAAATCTGTTTATAAGTGTGTACGATGTACTTAAAATGCCTGCATGCTTGCAGAGTGTTACATTATAGTGGAAGTAAATACGGTGTTTCTGCTTTGATTCTTTTATTGACACTGATCTTACATGGAAACAAGTAAATGTAAAAGGTGCCATTTTTAAAATGTTCTGTTTGGCTTTTTGAACAGCTTTTAAGCTTACCTCCCAAAATTTGCTGCTGATGTGCAGCGTACTCAGGTTATATCTGATTGGTCGATTGTCACAATTCACAGGAACTTAGGGAGTCTTTTTGTATAATCTAATTATAACAGTAAGATATCAGCTTCCGAGACGCTACACATCAAAAATTTGTGGTGGATGCAAAATAAAGACTTTCATTCATCTGACCTAATGGATAAATTTGTACCCGGTAACGATGAGCAATCTACCTACCGGTTGGTGAAAACTTGACTGATGTGACACAGATCTCTGGCTTGAATGACCTTGAACTCATGTCACCTTTTCTGACACCTGGAAGTGATAATGCCTGCTCTTCGTCATCATCTACATCATCAATCAATGCTGTACTTCCAAAACTGGTCATCTTCCTTTTACTAAGAAATTCCTGAAAATGGTTCATATACATTTATGTGTATAAGTGACATAAAATCATGTAGATGGAAAAAGTTTTCAATGAGGAGAACATCAAAGATATCAAAGCCATGTTTCAAATATTTGCTGTTAGTTCCAAGCGACTGAATCCAATAAAATATTATCAATAATTATAATTGAACATTTGTTTCTAACAATAAAACTCATGGAGTGCATTTAAATGCTAAATATTGCTTATAATACTCTTTGGCAAATGGAACATTTTAGGAACATGAAGCAAGTGTCCTTGGTTGGATTTGTAGTGATACTGATATATTGCAGAAGACCCATGTGAACAGGATGACATCTTACAACACTTGGCCAGAAGTCCCATTCATCATTTCATTACGCATTTGTCTGATCTTGTGAGTTTTGCCTTTCTATTATTGTTACTTTTTACTTTGTATAAACACTGGCAGGTAATTCATCCTTTCTTAAAGTAGCGGTAAAGGCTAGAGCCTCAGATATAAATTTCAATAAAACTATTAAAACATGAAAGTAGTCAACATTCTCTGTGGAATAAAAAAAACTAGACATTTGGGGTCATAGGCATTGCAGAGTTATAGCCCGTTGAAACTTCTGAAAAACTGACCAAATAAGAGGAAGTTGGGGAGTCCTTAGTGTATTAACTATGGTAGAGGTCCCCTAGCTTTTAAAATATGTTTGAAAAGGGAAAGTCATATTTTTACTGTTTTTCAGGAAAGTTTGACAAGGCAGTGCTTGCATTTAGAATGCGTGACTGCTATTGTAAATGCATTTTTAGATTCTTTGAGTGTCAAAGAGGTGTCCAAAGTGAGATTAACCAAAAAGACTGCTCTGTGACTTCAAAAGAGGGGTGCAAATATGGCTTGTTTTCAACATTTTTGACAGAATAACAGTTTTCCTACATAATTTTATACCAACTTAATCCAACCTTTGAAATGAGATATGGACATGGAATTTTTACGGCCTATTAACAAGGTTACAGATAAGATTTCTACGGCA
The DNA here is from genome assembly GCF_041260155.1 of Ptychodera flava. Lineage (NCBI taxonomy): Eukaryota > Metazoa > Hemichordata > Enteropneusta > Ptychoderidae > Ptychodera > Ptychodera flava. The sequence goes on from NW_027248278.1 coordinate 12,102,978, forward strand.
CAATTTTCCTGTATGTGAAGTACTTTTTGAAAAAGCACATTTTGAAATTTGAAAGAATTTTTAATAATTTTTTGATATGTAAACCCATGTAAAATCATAAAAACAAATTTTATTTACAAATCCTGCCATACAAATCTTACTATTAATAGTGTCAACATATTTATAACTAATTTGGTAATATTAATACTATCCAATTATTATTAAATTCAAATATGTAAAAAAATATGAAAAATTAAATTTTAATATTGATTGGTGTCATATTTCAAAATCATGGCTACAAATATACAATTTTTATATTCTTTGGACGAAGTATTAACTAAGGGAGTTATCCTGAAAATTTGAACTAAATATCTTGATTCTAACACTTGAAACTTGACATTAACTCTGAGAAAAGAATTGGTGCAAAAATAGCCTTTACCGCTACCTTAATTGATTACATTCATTAATCTAATATCAAATTTAAACCTGTTTCTTTAAAGTATGCCAAGCTTTTGAAGAAATGCGGTTGCAATCTTCTACTTGTTTCATTTAATTTGGTAAGTCATCTGTTAAACATTTGTTTATCTTCTAATGTACTATTCTCTTTTAGATAAAAATATAGATTAACAATCTTCTTTTGGTTTGAAATTTAATTTTCAATAACACGCATATGTTTAAATCAATTCTAAATCTTACCTCCATGGCGTCTAATGAGAGGTTGTGTGATATTTCAAACTTTTTCACCAAGATCTGTTCCTTGATGTTGTAAATGCAGATGTGTTTTGATCGTCCTGCTGCCAAGATGCACTGGCCATCAGCTGAATAGCACAGAGTTGTAAATGCCCTATAGAATCAAATAATACCATCTGTGATACTGTGTTTCCCTTGGATCAGAACTGAAAATCGTTTAAGGTAGAACATGCCTAAGGGACAGATATTTGGACTTTCAAACATTTACAATATTCTTTTGTCCTATCACTTGTGGGGGTTTACCGGTATTTTGAAGCTTATAGAGTCAATAAAGTTTTCACCGGCTAAGTTTTGTGAAAATCCGAAATGTTATAGCCCCCTCTGGAGAAAGAACACAGTGATGGCAGCCATTTTGAATCCAAATATTGGTAAGTATTGAGTAATTCATTTTTCTCTAGTACCAAAATTTGCATGGTGGCCCTTATTTTTATCTTTGATTATGAAAAGAATGGTTGAAAGTTTGCTAAAGAAACGTTTGAACAAAAGCTTAAGTCTTTCATTTTCGAGGTGAAAGCTACCTACGGGAGAGTAGCTACAACTATGGATGATTTTTTTTGCTATTTTAGTTTTTAATATCAACTGTCAACTGTTTTACTCACCAGAGTATAATGGGATACATAATTTTCTACTTGTCAACTCAGTTTGTACATGTGCAAACTGCATTGTTATTGTTGACAAGTGAATTTTGGTCAAGACGAGAATTCTAAAAAGTAGGTGTTTCAACGTGTCTTTGAAAGTTGAACAAGAAACTGCTTGACAGACAAAACAAAAATCCTGAAAAAGTCATCGAAAGTTACAGCTACAGGCCCTTTGACAAAGTTTAACAAAATGAACTTGAAAGCTGTCAGACAAAGAATTCATGCAGAGTACCGGTAGATGTTTTGATCTAAAGTGAAAAAAATGGCTGAAAATTTTGAATATGTAACTTTTATCATGACATGAGTATCTGAATGAGGTCATTTCGAGGAGAAAATTACAAAAGTTTAGATTACAGTAAGAGGCTCAGCTTTGGCAAAGGAGATGTTTTGACGAAAGGAAAAAAAACAAAAACTTACATTTACATCTACAAATTTCGGTGCATTCATCTGTAGATCATTAAGCCTATCAAGCTTATTTACTTTGTGGAGTGAAAGCTTGTCAAAAGGCAAATCTCTCATCCTAAAACTTGTGGGACTTTCACTTACTTTCCTTTCAAGGCAGTCTTTGCAGTTATGTAGTCAGTTTCCCTGCGTCCACTTCCAAGGTCATGCCGACCTTCAATGCTCCCAGTCTGCGTGCCGCTGTACACGTCCCAAAATGTTATATGACAATTCAATGTTGCAACAGCAACCTCCCGACTGTCTGGTCGATACGCCACACACAATGCTGTACAAAAGTAGAAATGAAATGCTTCGTAAGATATGAACAATAAATTTGCATATATTTTAATTTGACAAAAAGAGATACATTATCCATACCTTTTTTGGAACTCTAGAAGTAATTCACCAAATTTACCAATATTTTAAATTCAAAATGGCCAAAATCTCTATGATAATTCTATGGGAAAATTGAAATTTTCGATCTTCACAAAAATGGACACGAGTTAAACTTCAGTTACTGGAAGGGCTTCAAACTGAGGTTTCATAAGCGGTAAATCAGAAAGGCATTGTAAAAAATTTTGAGTCAGAATATGTCTCTAAGGTGCATTGCTCCTTAAGCTGGATGAAAAAAATATCCTTGCGACTTTTTCATTGGTGAACCAAAGACATGGGTAAACTTTTAATTTTTTAAATATTTCTCCTATACTCATAAAATTTAAATTTTTTGACGAAATGTCACCAATTTCCATAATTTTCTGAAACAAAATACGCCAATATATCTCTGATAATGAGTGAGATCTTTCTTTGACAAAATGGGAACAACCCTTACCCGAAAATTATTTCTACTGCAAATTTGCCGTAAGTTTGCTGCAAATATGCAGCAAGCATATAGCTTGCAGGAAGGAGTTGCAGAAGTTTGCAGGTAGATGTGACCCTCCTGCAAACCCTGAAGTCAGTTTGCAGCAAATTTGCGGTAAACGACTAAGTTGCTGCAAATTTGCAGCAAACCAGATTATTGCTGCAAATATGCAGCAACACATGATTGACATATTTCCCACTATTTCATTACCAGGGAGTACACACTACACACTGAGTACTGTTGCACTTCGTGACCAGTCATGTGTAAGCAACATAAAATTGATCTTTCATTTATATTTTATGTTCATTTATTTCATAACAGACAATCCACTTTTTAAATTATAATAACTGGTAATGCTAGATAATGAACAGCTTCAGTTATGCTGGTGAAAGCATTGCATGGATATAGAGTGCATCTATGGTATATACAATGTAATAAAAGTGCCCTTTGACAATCTGGTTGGGTAAATTATGGTTGGATCGAAAACTGAATTTTTAGGGAAACAAATTTTTGAAACAGGGACTTGTCTGTCTTGCAAGTTACACCCTGTATTTTCTGCGAATGATACCAAAATGCAAACAGTATGGAACGAAATGTGCGTTCGATGATGGTCTGTAAGGACACGTCGTAGACTTTTGTTACTGCAAATCTGTACAGTATTGTTTCCGCTACTACCTCCAAGCAGAGTAGTGGCTGTGCTCCAAGCTATTCATCCCATCAATATAGTACATATATACGGTACGTACAATGCACTGCAGCTATACAGTCTGTCCCATCGATGCCGCTGACAAAATCTCGCCTTCTGATAACATGGGTCGAGGTAAAAGGCTTTTGTCCATGTTTTCAGCGTTAGAGTTATATTGCCGAGGACAAATTTGAGGTTAAGGATTACACTCCATCCCGAGTCGCTGTACGAAAATTCAAAGCGCCGCTTCACCAACGTCCAACACGTCCTGTGTATCAGCTGCGAGCAGCCGACATGTTTACACTCTCCGGTCACGGTTCATCAAGGTCAGTTCGCGCATTGATATTGATTCTTCGTGCTGAAAGAATTTTTACTCTCTTTTTAGTCTTTCTATGATAAAATAACCATTTTCATTAAACTAATAAATTAAATGCTATATTAAGTATGAAATATAACGGATTGGTGCAGATGTAGAGTCAATTCCAGCATTTAAAAACGGGACTACATTATCAATCGCGTAATGATTTATAGATCGCACTTCCGTTATCGTCATGAGGCTTGATCGGCGCGAAGTTAGATTTTAGTACCATCGGCCAGTGTCGGCTGCGTATTTCGATCAGGGAGTTTTCTAGTGGACAATTTCGTGATCTTTCTATGGAATCGCCAGCCAAATGATATCACATAGTTGCAAAAACGTGTATACACCAGGGACAGGCGGAGTTCTAAATTTGTGAACGCGAGCGGCAGTAAAGATGCCGACTATATTTTCTGAGTACGGTATTTACACACAGCACGGTGAGACCTGCAACCGGACGGGAATCGTCCAGCGTCTGCGAGCCGTTCAGAAATGTAAGTCAATGTACCGTTCGTCTGTACATCGATCGCTATAATTATGTTCTGTAATCGTTGTATTGCAATCTTTACCTAAAGATAAATTTTCGTTGAGTACTGATTCATACTGAATTCACTTTCGTTTCACAACAGTTACTTACAGTAAGTGCTGAGATTTTTGCAGATTGTCGCCGTCGTGTATGTAAACAACATACGGCGAGTTGTCCACTGTCGGACATTTTAATCATTATTAATTTAATTCGATCATTAATATTTATGCATTTTCTGCTTCAATTTTTCAACTTGATTTTGTCCCATTTTCAAATAATTATCGATTTCTTTCATGAATTTACAATGTTTGGTCAAACGGTAAAGACTTACACTCTTCCCTGAACGATTTATATTTTTCAGAATCCATTGCTGGTACACTAAAGGGGACAAGAAATTCAGAGAACAGAAAGCCAAATCGCAGCCTTTGACAGTAATGTAAATGTTACATGAAACTTCTCAAGTCAAAAGAAAATCTTGACATGATCATGACACTTATGTGGCATGAAATGAACATGGCATATAAATAAATTGTACAACAATTGAATTTAACCTTTTTTTCTCTGTCATCTTTTTGTTTATAATAACTTTATTTGCGCTGACCATTGTTTCTCGTGAAACTGGTATTTCAGAGTTTAGTTGGATAAATAATATTTATATATTGGCGGACTGTGGACAGCACAAGATGTGTTTTATCCAACTAAACTCTGAAATACCAGTTTTCACGAGAAACAATGGTCAGCGCAAATAAAATAATTTGCTGTATGGAGTTTGCGGCAAATTTTCAGTAACATTCAAATTAATTTGCCGCAAGTTTGCTGCAAGGATTGTGCCGCAAATTTGCTGCAAAGAGTTTGCAGCAACGTTGCAGCAGGGAGTTTGCTGCATATTTGCAGCAAGTTCACAAGAAACCTAATTTGCATCTGAAAAATGAACTACCCGCATATTTGCGGCAAATAGTTTGCTGCAAATTTACTGCAAAGCTTGCGGCAAATTTGCAGTAACAGTTTGCGGGAGGCCTAAAATTTCGGTAAGGGAAGGTCCATCTTTGGAACAGTCGAAGTTTAATATACTGACAACTTCCATAGATATATAATTGAGAATGCTCAATACACTATTGCTGAAATTGAATTATCATGATAATATCCCTCTCCCTTCTTCACTTACCATCAGCATTCATATTAAATGATTCTCTTGCTCCTTTATGTTCAAATACATCCCATAATTTCATAGATTTGTCCCATGATGCACTAGCCAAGATGGCTTCCGATGGGCTGAAGCTGAGTGAGACAACAGGCCCTTCATGTCCAGCTAGAACCTATTAGTAAAATTAATATGTAACAAATATGACCCGAACGTCAGCACAGTGTCACTTATTGACATGACTGACATTAAATGATACCCCGTGAATGCCTTGAATTTCTGGTGCAATATCGAATTACCATATATCTAGGGTGTTAGGATATTGTAGCAAGATCTAATTTGTGTTCAAATTGTCGTTGATGTATTGGATAATATTGATAATGGTAGTCAAGGTGTTAGTGACACCAAAGATATTTGTACACCTCACATACATTTTGGCTAAAATGAGTTGTCATAAATGTCACTGGCTAGATTGCAATTTGTCATTCTTCTTAGTTCAATTATTCAGGACACAGTTTTGTGAAAAGATAAGATTCTTAGTATTTTCGACAAAGTGATGAATGTGCAATCAGCTGAACCGTAAGATGACCATATTAAGGACATGGTGGGAGAGAGCATTGGAAAGACTCTCAAAAGGAGAATTATTCCAATCTGTGAGAGCACTGTACTTCCAAATTTAATAACTGCAGGGTTCTCTACAATAGGATTTTGAGGGGTGGGTTACATTTAATTATTCCTTTGGTAATATCTATACCCCTCCCCCTCCCCCCCGCCGGTACCAAAGAATACTTTTTTACAACAAAGGGATATGCAAATAATGCATTGTTATGTAAATTGACTGTCCCTCAGTTTTTCATTTTGTCAAGAACATTGAACTGTGAAGTTAGTTTGGTGTGGTTCAACATGGCATTGAGTACTAATGTCTACTGCTAAAAGTGAGCTGAAATAAATTTTGAACAAAATTTCCCACAATCTTTGACATAAGGTGATTGCACTGTCATAGAAACCCATCTTCAAGTACGATTTGCAACTCCCGTAACCTGGCACTATTTTGGTGACTTTGTAACATTTGTGCTGTGTTGATGGTTGTTCCTTACCTCCAGTAATCTACCAGTTTTCATGGACCATACAAAGATTTCAAAAGTGTCCATTGACCCAGCACAAACTACATCCCCACTGCCGTCAAAGGCTAGACACCGGAATTGTGCCGGCCGTGGTGAAGTGAATGTGCGAAAATTGCGATATCTGTAAAAACAAAACGAGAATACCCTCTTGGTAAAAAATTCAAGAAGCTAAACAAAGTCTTGTACTTGACAATGACACTGACCTCCTCAAGTATAAATTTTACAAAGGAACTTCCCCTATAAAAGCCGGATTATTATAAATCTTGCAAATGTTAAAAAGCCATGCTATTGATCGGACGTGCTGGGTTTGGTCCCAGAATCCCATAATTTTGTCATGTTTACGGCCTTCATTGTCATTGAATTTTGCATATGATGTGAATATATAGCGACTAAACTTGAGTAAAAAATGAACTGAAAAAAATGTTCTGTTTTATGTCAGAGAGCGCATACATTTCAAAATTGTTTTCCCTAAATGACCTTTGACCCCTCTTTGTATATGTCATGAAAGTGCCCATCATGATTATTCAAAATTATCATACAGTCAAAGAGATACTATGAGAAGTCAAAAACTCCCACTCAGTGTATGCCAAATGGCTGCGTCATCAGTAATCCCCCATTGTGCACCCACGGTCCTGTAACTTCCCCTTTAAGAAACATAAACACATTCAATCACAATCAACAACCTATGGTGGTGCATGACAGAATATGTACTGTATACATGTACCTGGATTCATAAAGCACATCAGCAGACATGCTTAGTTATTGTTTACGTTCGGGTGTTTCGTATAATTTTATTTTACGCTCTCGAAATATAAGCAAAGATTTTTACGGCTGCAGGCTGTTTCCTCAGTGTTATCTCATATCAAATAGAAAACTTTCACAGAAAAACAAGGAGCTAGCATGTAGATAGACTACAGTATGAACTAATGAAAGAGCAAGGACCTGTGGAATATGTTGAAAAGTTAATGTCTGCAAGTCTCCAGATCATTCAGAGATTGCTTGACATATCTTAACTTTATCTGCCAAGGAGTTTATTTTTTCTGTGTTGAAAGAAGTTGCTTTGTTGTATTCTAACGTAAATAATTCAACTCCTCAGAGGACTGGGATTGCTGATGGAGATGTTAGCAATACCCTTTGCAATACTGAGATGTCCTTCATTGAAAAGACCACATAAACAAACAGACACACAAGAGCTTCAATGACATCCTTTCAGTGATTGTACAATAGAAAACTACTGGTTTACCTGTGAAGATCAAAAGCCCTCACTGTGCCATCTAAAGAAGCGGACACGATCACATGACCAGTAGATCCAAACTTCACAGCAGTAATTGCAGCTGCATGGTCTGTGAAAGTCACAAAACAAAACCCGCTACTTGTGCTCCACACCTTGACCTGCCAATAAACACACAGTATGAAAGAGTCAGCAAGGAATTTATTGGTAGTGCTCCATTAATACTGCCATCCATATCAGACTGCATCTAATGCTCAAAGCATGACATATTGATATTCATTTATGCAAAATAGAGTAATCATGCGCATAGCTGATAGGAGTGAGTCATTATCAATGAAGCCTCACCTCGTGCACTATATGACACATTCAGTTACATGTACTTCAAAACTAATGGAAAACTCTTTTTCTTCAGTTTCGTTGTTGAAATGACCCTAATTTTCCAGACTTCTACAATTTTTTAAACCATTTTTTTTAATACATGAAGGTAATCAATTCAAATCATTGTGATTTCTTTGAAGTTTTCATGAATTCTGTACCTTTTTTGAAAATTATTTAATATATTTATATTCCTCTCAACAACACTTTTCATTCTGACATGCTGCATTGGATGAATTTATATTCATGCAATCATGAAAATGCTAAATTTACTCATTCTGTACCTTCCAATGTGAATCAATGGAGATGTTATCGCCACACCAGTGGCTTATTGTACACAGTTTGGCATGGGTGAAGTATTTCTCTGTGTCACCAAATTGAATTTTAATCAGGCTCTAACATTTTCCGAATTTATCAATTTCACTTGGCATTTTTCAAATGATACACAATGTAATCATTGCACCCAACTTGTCTGTATAGAGTACAGTGTAAATATTGATCACAGCAAACTATATTAATTACTGGTTTCCCCCATAGTGTGGGGGATCATATTGTTGTTAACAGTGTGGGTGGACTTATATACAGAAAACCGGACATGAGAGAGTAGGGATCAGTGTGCCCTCTAAGGGGAGATGAAAAAAAAATTTTGAGTCAAATTGAAGAAAAGTTGACATGCTGTGCATCACCGCATGTATGAACAGGTTATATAACTAAAAAGTCAGCAGTTAGAAGTACAGCGCCCTCTATGAAGGTATGTCTTTCTCGATTCCTCATACTCTCGTGTGAGTTAGTGAGAAGAAAGTGAAAACAACAATTGCTACCTCCTTGCCCATTGATTGATGGGCAAGATAATTACTATCGTCACGTAGTATCACTGCGGAGGTTTACAAAAATGAAGTATTCAGATATTTTTTTTGGCCAAAAACTACAGGGAAAGTGGCATCTGTGTAAATCATGAATCTGTTGAGAATTGGCAGGTGTTTTACAGCTGTGTCAGTGACGCGTCAGATTACTTGTAATTTTAATGCGTCAGGCGGATTTGCCCTGTGTCGTGACACATCAAGTTGGCTTAGTGGGCACACTGGTAAGGATTAAGCTATTATGGTCGCGGCACCATCTGCTGTACAGTTGTTCAAGCTGGGTATTCGATCTGTTTGGATAACAACATGTTGCTGTCGTAGTTGCCATCTAACATAAGTTTGCTTCTCTCATTTCAGTGGCTGCTGTGTGAGATTTTATCTGTTATCTTTACCATTTTTATCATGTTTATGTTAGACAATATTCTGTGTGGTGTTGTCTTTTGATTTTGTGCGTGTGTCTTTTGCTTATTTGTTTCGGTAAAATATATAGTGAGACAGATGGAAAGTGTTGGACACCTGATTGTCTCCACCATTCACTGGATACTTTTACAGATTTGTTTTTCCATAATATAACTTATTGTCAGAGTTTTATATTTGCAGGGTAGTTGTTTTTGACATTTTGCTTCTTTTTCTTTCTCCCTGTGAGCTCTGTGTATACCAATGAGGAAATACAATAAATAAAAGATTAAAAATTTCCATTTTCTATTTCTATTTTTTTAGTTTTTTGTTGAAATATATGCATCATATTGAATATTATTTCAAAATGAAAGCAAAAAAATGTGCAAGTACTTCTTTCTGGATAAAAAATACTGTTAGCCTGACTCAATCGTAAATTATGGCTAAATTCCATTTATATTGGTAGAATAATTTTGATAAAGCGTTGTTCACAGTTACAGGTTTGTTACATTCTAAACATACCTACTGGCGAGCAACATTAGACACTACTGCTTGAAATGGGGACAAACTTTATCAAAGTTGCATGCAGGGCAGTTGTTGTTGCTTATAGTCTGAGTCATGAATATGTCTGTTAGTATTCATTGTGACACTAGCAGTACCCTAGTCTACTAAGATGTTTTTGCGTCATTCTCGCATGCACGGTTTTCAAATGCATGATCAAAACCACAGAAAAATGTTAATTTTTGCATGTTCATTTCCTCATGAGAACGGTGAAAAATGTTCATTTCCTCATTGGTACACACAGAGCTCACAGGGAGAAAGAAAAAGAAACAAAATAATGATCTCCCTTGTGAAAAGCCATATTAACCCTTTGAGTGCCCAAGTCAATTTTTGTTATACTCCAGTAAATTTTTTTTCAGATTTTTTGCCAAATTTTGATAAAAACCTGTACCAAATGAAATGTGATGTCCATTTGGTCAAAAATTATCAAACATATTACAGAAAAATTCATAAAAATTGGTAAAATGTTGCAATAAAATTTTGGCGAGAAAAATTACAGCACAGGGTTAAGGCAATACCAAAGGATTCAATTGCTATGCAACGGTTGCTAAGAGTAATTTCCAAAATCAATTAAAATGCAAAGCTTTCATGATTTTCTTTGAATAATAAGATTTACAGAACCATACGATTCCAAAAGATGCAGATTTGTCGCGCAACTGGTCAGTGACATCAAACATATACAAATTTTCATAGCTCTACTTTAAAACGTTTCAGTTCCTACAAATTTGCACCAAATTTTCCAAAATTTCAAAATGTAACACATGAGATACCTGTTTAGAGCCCCTAGCATGGATTAGGTTATCTGTTCAAGTACAAATGATTTTGAACAGGAAAATATCTACTGTGTCATTTTGTGAAATTTTGAAGGGTTTTACAGCGATATCTCATAAACGGTCCGGAATTTTAAGAAATGAATGCTTATCTATATTCTCATGTATGACTTCAATAATCCTACCAAAAGTCAGCTAAATTGGTTTACAATTGAGAGAGTTGAAAGATTTTGAGCATTTTCAAAATACCAGGGGTCGAAAATCCATAGAAAACAAAAATCGAACGGTATGATCTTGCACATGCAAAAGTGAGCGTTTGGAACGTTGCCAGCGACAGCAACCAACGCGTCCTTTGAATCCTTCGGTATCGCCTTAACCCTTTGAACCCGGTTCGGAAAAAAATGTCTGCATGATGTCATAGGGTACCAGGGGGTCAGGGTACAAAGGGTTAATTACTACATTTACCTTGCTGTCATCTGCACCTGTTGCAATGTACTGACCGTCTGGAGAGTAGTCAAGGCATGACATGTTGTTGAAGTGGCCTTGCTGTTTGAGGACGTAGGATTCGCTCTGCCACTCCCAGACCAGTAGCTGGCCCAGGCCTGAACAGCCTACAGCTATCCAATCACCGCTGGGGTTAAAGGTCACTGTGGCAATGCTTTGGTCAGATATGCTGCGTGTAAGAATGCAGATATTGAAAGTAAATTGGACATATGATCCAAGGTATGTACTGGTATGACAGTAGTAGAATTTGTACATCTAAAATGAAAAAGGCACGCATGATTAATCGTAGTACAGAATGAGACCTGTAAGATGCTCTACATTGATCAACACAAAGACTTGAAGGACGCATGGCAATTAAGTCACATTAAGTCTGATCTCTGAAATTTGCTAGTTTTGACATTTGCCTGTGAATGATGCGTATCACAGTGACTGGATCAATTCAAAGTGATGCAGCTCTCATCGTGCATCTGTGCTCTTATAATATATGATAAGGATTAAAGGAATACAATCGTCATTTCATTACACTTTAAAAACATATGTTTTCATTTGAATCTCCACAGGCATGAGATGCAATGCAGCTAAAGGCGTGAGTAAAAGCACTTATTGCATTTGATGCTTTGTTACTAAATGTCACAGTGGCTTTGCAATATTTACTGCTGTCATTTGAAATTCTGACACATTTTGTCTATGCATCTGTCTTTATTATTGTGGCTTGTAGTTGTAACCTCCACAAATGTAATAATCTCAACAAATGTAATATCAACCACAATTGTAATAAAATGCACCCATAAATGTAATATCGCCCATAAATGTAACAAAAATCAACCATAAATGTAATAAAAACACCAACCACAAATGTAATAAATGGTAAAGATAAATGTAATAAAAACAACACCCATAAATGTAATACTTATCAACCATAAATGTAATAAATCTATTTTGTCGTTGCAATTGAGGAATTAGCCCTTAAATATTGATCTATGTGATAAGGAAAGTAACTCCACACATTATTAATTTCTTAATTGTTTGCGTATAGTGTGTTTGCATATTTGAAAGTGTATTTTACGTTTCCCTGTTTTGTGTACAGAACTGATTGGCCATGGCTACTGGCACAGCTGTAATCTGAATGTAAGTGCAGTCTCTACTCCAGAGTGGGGAAGACTGTACACTACCATCCTTTAACGCCGTTTTTTTCGAAAATTGCCGTACTTTCTTATCAATCGCCTCAAATTCGTCTTCAGTGGATAAATTGTGTGGAATAATCGATAGATTGTCTGTATTCCTATGTTGTCCCACTTGAAGTTTGTTCCTTCACTAGGGATGCCAGGATGTCTAATTTTGTTCTACTGTGTTCAAGGTAGTGTTCGTATTGTTTTTTACTAGATTGAAATATATTGTTCTCGTCAACATGTTTTGTGTCGTGTAAGTTTCTGTTATAAGGTTTTATATTTCTCTGTTATTTGTTCTGAGTCATCTGTCATAAACTTTGTGTGGTATCACTGGTTGACGAGTTATTTTGACGCTTCCTTATTATGTAATTATCAGTGTCTAGAACTGCTGTTCAACTTCCATTATCTAACGGTTTGATCAGTACCTCGCCGTTTTCTGATAGCGTTCTCAAAGTATTCTATTCTGTGTTTCGGAAAGGAAACCTAGTTTCAGGAAAGTATGCAATAACATTACACTAGTCTTATTAAAGTTATTATTTACTCAGGGCATTGATAAACAAATGATCACATATGCAAGTTCAAGTTTATTACATTTATGGTTGAGTTTTATTACATTTATGGTTAATTTGTTTATTACATTTGTGGTTGCGGGTTGTTACATTAATGGTTGACTATTTTATTACATTTGTGGTTGATTTTATTACAATTGTGGTTGATATTACATTTGTGGAGATTATTACATTTGTGGAGGTTACAGTAGTTGGATCTTTAAACATTTTAACCATGTACACATTTAGTGACAACATTAGTGGTCAGGGGCCGTGGATAATTAAATCACATGCACAGTAAACGCAACTTCAGTGTTTAGGGGGGAGGGGGTTTGGCTGTATTTTGAATACCATGATGAGCAAAAATCGCATTACAAGTTTTCATATCGCAACATCTCGCTACACGTTTATATATCGCAAAAATAGAGTGCTACATTGTTTGGCCTTACCAGGCCAGTACAGCACCATCGCTACACAAGCATTCTTTTGACATACATGTCAATCAGTGCATGAGGAAATTAACGTAACAATCATTTTGGATACACTGTTTCATTTCATTCTATTGGTTGCATCATTATTGAGTTGGTGCTGAACAGAAATTGATTTTTAACAGAGGGGGCATGCAGGGGGGTGGGGGGTGTATTGGTGGTCAGTAGCGTATGCGTGATTTCATAGCAACATATTACCAATTGTTGGTATGCAGATACAGAATGAGGCTTGGTTTGATTTCCGCACTCTCAAACTTTCGTTGGGGGGGGGGGGGGGGGGGGGGGCGGGGGAACTGAGGCCGAATTCACTTAGTTCATTTACCATGCGCATGTTTAATTAATCCACGGCCCCTTACACAAACCAAATTTTCTATCCCTTTGAGTGTATTTCAAAAGACTTTTAAAAATCTTCTGACAAACATTTACTTTGTACAGTAAATAGTGGAACTCCAATGTTATTTGAAATGACAAATAATCGAAAATACTGTTGCTAGTTTTTTGCTAAGGCTGGGCAAGCACTATTAAATATTCTAACTTTACTTGTCCAAAATATGTTGAGATTCACTAATTTACAGTGATATGTTTAGGCAATAAACCACACCAAGCAACAGCACACCACAAAACCACATAGACTGTTTAGTGTAGACTCTCAGGCCTTTACGCAAGGAATTTTGCACCTTAAAATTAAAGATTTAAAATTTTGGTTAAACTTTCCTCAAGGAAACTTTCAACCATTCTCTTTAGAAATCAAAATCGGGGTCAACCTGAATCACCCAATATTTACCGATATTTGACATTCAAAATGGCCACCACCCCTGGGTTATCTCCATTGCAGAAAATAAGATTCCTACTTTCACAAAACAAAGCCGGTGAAAAACTTTATTCACTCCATAAGCTTCAAAATGAGTACCCGCAAATTGTAGGTCAAAAGAATACTGTCAAAGTTTGGGAGTCCAAATATCTATCCACGAGACATATTCTACATTAATAAATGTAAATTGTAACAAACTTTTGAATACCTTACCACAATAACTGGCCTCTAAAAGCAGGGGGAAGTAGTCTTATCAAGTTATTGTGAAAAGTACAACCAAACATGCAATATAATCTGAATCTCTATAGCCAATCGTTTTTTACCAGGTCCATGATGCAGTGCAGGCTCGGACATACAAAGCGTACCTTACTCACAGAACTTTTTAACCGTAGGGTATACGCAAAGTCTGTTACTCACAGAACACTCTGCAAAGTCACACTCTGACCTTATACCGAAGGATACAACTACAAATGGCATTTTTTGGCATGGAAAATTTGTGTAATTTTTGAAGGATAATCAGTTATACAACATAAAGTTGGTATGTTTTGTGTACGCAGAGTTTGATACCACCACAGCAATGCATTGTGGGATAGCCAGGATAAGGTCTATTGGTAAAAATAATCGCAAAAATAGTTACCTCAGTGAGTGAACGCAGTTGTATTCTGGCAACTCGTGGAGGTGAAAGGAACCCGACTGGAACCCTGTCACCATAATATGGCTGCCTTTGTGATAGTCCACACTTGTCAGCTTGTCTAGGTGGCCCTCCTTCTGAAAGTAGTGCCTGTCAGTTACAAGAACATTATGTCACATATTTAAGTAGAGGTATCAAAACCCAATTTTTAATGTCATTTCTCAAGGATTTATGACACATGTAAGTTTAAAGGGGAAGTTCACCAGGATAATTTTTACATACCGGGTATGTGGTAGCTCTGTGGTCATTTACGCAGGAAAAACTATTTTCACCATTTCTAACTCGCGCGATTTTTTACAAAAACCGATAAAAAAATAGTACAGGAACATGCCCATGTAATTTGAATCATGGGAAAAAAGCTCCGAGTTTGGAGCTTGCATCATGTGATATGGAAGCTAGCACATATGTAAAAATCATCAATTGTGAACTTCCCCTTTAACTCTTTTCCATCCCACATGCCAATGTACAAGGCTAACAGAAATGAGCCACACCATTGTGGTAAATGGATTATTGACAGACCACCAGCCTTATAAATAGTACTAATCTATGGTAATAAAGTGAAAAAAAAATCTCTGATTCTTTGGTCAAGATTCTGCAGTTGCAAAGTTTTTCTCATGGCAGTAAGTTATATGAAAAGTCATTATGAGATTTGATGTGCAAGAATATTTGCAATGTATTGATATCTAGTGATGGAAGAGTAATGTTAGCTTGCAAGAACTAACCATTCATTGTGTTCCAGCACAGAGAATAAAAATACATCAAACCATAAATTTTGCTACTGACATGAAACTCAGGAGGCCAAAAAATTTCTTTTCACAAATCTAACTAAATTATATTCAGTGTCTCTGTTGCACTCAAGAAATTTCTGAAATATTCAAGTTCAATGTTATACAAATATTTTGTGTGATTCTGTTTGATCAAACCTTAGAAACATTTCATATTTAGGCCATTGATGGGCTCTGACTTATTAAAATCAAGCTGAACTTGTGGAAGATCGTTAAATCTGCAGTTAATCAAGAATTGGCCCCGTTTTTAACTTTAAATCCATTCAGCTGAGTATTTTAACCCTGTCACTATAATGGTTTAGTCCAAACCCATTGATATCAATGGTGATTATGGACCTGTTTACAGAAAAATGGGGTGTACAGGTTAACATACAGTCACCTACTTTGCAGTTTTCTTGTATTTTAACCACTCAGTGGCTTCATCATCAGGCTCTGTTTGTTCCTTGTTTCTTTCCTCCTCAGCACCTTCACTGATATTTCTTCTCCGCTTCCTTTGCGGCTCACCTTCTTGGAGATCTTCCAAATCAAAGGTGCTCTCCCAAACGATGAGGGTGCCATCCCTGCTCACTGTGTATGCCTGGTTTTAGCACATTGTTGAGGGAAAAACCTTCACATGATAGGCAATGATTTAGAGCATAAAATCTATGAAACACCTGAAAACGGTAATATTCATCACATTATATCTGACAAGCGAGCGAACGGCAAATATAGCTCTGCTGTGTTTATGTAGAGAATAACAATTTTGACACATGTTGATGAAGAAGGTGGAAATGTTTGATAGCTCATTTCAATGGCCAGGAAAAAAGTGGCTAAAATAGATGCAAAAATAAACAATTGAAGATTTCATCATAATTTGAATTTATCACACTGTATCATCCCTGAGAAAATGTCAACAAAGTTATCTGACGAGTACACTGTAGTTTTTTGAGAAGAATTTTTTCTGACCAAAAATGGCAACAATTGCCCCCAAAAATAAAAATAGCGCCAATGGCACTTGATCACAACTGGCACATTGTGAAACTACTCTATCTCTGGGTACACCTGTACATGAAATACTGAATGGGTAGGTGCTGCGGGTTTGGAGTTTGTCAGTAAATGCACACAGAAAACAAAGTCCCGAAGTAGCGAATTCCAGCCATTTTCAAACCACACTGTTTGTCAGTGGGGTAAGCAATATTCGCAAAAATCACATTTCCAGGCTAATAGACTATGTTTTACGAAATCACACGTCCTTATTACAAAATAAAAAGATCTTTGTCTTAAATCAATGCGCCAGTAAACAGGTCCAGCAGCTAGTTATGTCATCAAGTCTGTAATGTTAAGGGT
This sequence comes from Ptychodera flava, assembly GCF_041260155.1. Lineage (NCBI taxonomy): Eukaryota > Metazoa > Hemichordata > Enteropneusta > Ptychoderidae > Ptychodera > Ptychodera flava. The sequence continues at coordinate 12,119,991 of NW_027248278.1, forward strand.
CATAACAAATGTGAGAAATCTAAAACATTAAATATGTTGTTTTTTATCAATTTTATTACCAAAAGCGCATGGAAATCTCTGATACTTTGAATCAGCCATCCTGCATATTTGTAACATTCATCAAAACCTCATTTCTGTTCCACAACTCATTAAATAGTCCACAATGCAGGATTGGTGTACATTCCAAAACTACATATATGAAAGACCCCTAAAATCAATTAGTTAAAGGGGGTTAGAAATTTCCCAAAACTATCTAACCGCTGCTCTGTTTGGCTCCATTTTTCGGAATCGGAACCTTGGAATTAGTCTGAATATCTCTACCAAATATCAATGCAGTCTGTTCAGCAGTAATGACCTATGGTCATTATGTTAAAAAATACCGCCAATGGCGCTTGGACATAATGACCGCCTAGTATTATCGGCATTTATCAACAACCACACTCACTGTGAATTAGACAGACCACAAAGTCAATGAGCAACATATAGCTGACAGACTATTTTTCACATTGCGATTTTAAGCTCATTTTCATGAGAAAAGAGACATGTATATGTATATGGAGAAAAAGCAGAAGACATATTTGTAAATTGTTTGTTAAGTGACAATCATATATGCATCTCTTGAAATTTTGTGGTTATAAGGTATAACAGTAGTGTAAGAATAATGAGGTATGAATAAGTTAGTAAAGCTAAGTTGACAGTAATTAAGATTACAAAATTATACACTAAGCTGGGGAAATCTGATTGAAATAAATGTTGAAAAGTAGCAAAGTCATGGTCATCTTTTGTCTAATACCTTGTGTAAGTTCATGAACTTTACATAAATCTTGCTATAGATTTGTTGCTAATGGGCAATAACTGTGTTTCAGATCATTTGAGAGCAATCTATCCATGACAAGTTTAAATTGTAATATACTTCTATTTAAAGGAGAGAAACTTCTCAAATAATTTTTTCCCTGTAATTGCTGTGAGAACACATGGACAGATACTCAGGACTCTATGCTGGTGCTACCTTGATAACTAACCTACAACTTGTAACGTCATTGTCTAACCTGTTCACCCCAATTTCCTGTAGACAGGTCCACACTCTCCATTGATAACAATGGGTTTGGGCCATACCATGTAGTGAAAGACTGTAACATGTGAGGTTGTGGATACTTAATCTCTGGAATGTCAAAGTCTGCATATTGACTCAAGGATGTTTACTTAACAAATGCCTAGGGTCATCTCAAAAGTGAGAATCTAAACTATGAAATATGTTTTTTTTAATGCTTTTGATGCCCAAAAGACCATAGAAATCTCTTATACTTCGAATCAGCCATCCTGCATATTTCTAACATTCATCAAAACCTCATTTCTGTTCAACAACTCATAAAACAGTCCACAATGCAGGATTGGTGTACATTCCAAAACTACATATATGAAAGACCCCTAAAATCAATTAGATAAAAAGGGGGGTTAAATTTCCCAAAACTATCTAACCGGTGCTCCGTTTGGCTCCATTTTTCGGAATTGGAACCTTGGAACCAGTCTATGTATCGGTATCAAATATCAACGCAGTCCGTTCAGCAGTTTTTGACTTTTTGTCGTTTACGGAAATGGACGACATCAAACACGGTTGAAACCACCTCTATATCACAACTTCCAGTTGTGATAAAAATTGCAGACTTCACCATAATTTCAATATATCATATATTAAAATAATCCCTTGGAACCTGTATACCAAATATCAAAGCTATCGACTTGCAGTTTTTGAGAAAGCAATTTTTTGACCAAAAATGGCACAAATTGCCCTAAAAATACAAAATTGCAGATTTCATCATAATTTCTGTACATCACATTAAGTTCATCTGTAGGAACCTGCATATCAAATTTCAAAGCTATCAGAGCAGTACTCTTTGAGAAACACATTTTTTGACCAAAAATGGACAAAATTGCCCCAAAAATACACAATTGCAGATTTCATCATAATTTCAATAAATATCATATAGATCATCTGTAGGAACCTATGTACCAACACTACGGCCCAAAGGCGCCCCATTTTGTACGGTAATAGCGTCCCGAATTTTCGCCACACATACGTGGAGTGCGCGTTCAGAGAGTAAATTTCACCTCCCGCGTCATGTTGAAAATTTCGCCGTATTTCCTTGCTGCACAGCTAAATATTGATGAAAGAGTAACAGGTCCTATTTCCCGTATATGCTGCCCTTACAATTATAATATTTTGGGAAGAATTTCACATGGGAATTCCAAAAATATGTAAGCGATAACAGCCATATGCAAAATTAAGTAAAAACACAGTCAACAGCAAAACGATCTTCAACTCGTCATTTCATAAAAATAAGAGGGAAACTCAAAAAAATAAAACCATAGAGTTTTAGTTACTCTTCATGATATGTGTCATACCAAATATTATAAAAAATAACAGCGAAATGAAAAAGTTAAACCAACGGTTTTTTCAGATGTATTTTTCATTTTACGATGTGTCTAATCAGCTCGATTTCCCATAGAAAACAATGGCGTTTAATGTACTGAACAGACCGTACAACTCTCGCTCGTTCAAATTTCTCAATTCTGAACCAATGATAGTGAAAAGTGGCACGAGTGTTCTTTGATTTATATACAAAATTCCTGTCGTTTTAGTTTTTTGAATTTCTCGACGAAACTTGTTTTAGTTGCATTTTATTTTCCGATCGCTGAATTTTTGCTCTTGCCCTCAATAAAATGGCGATCTTACGGCGTTTGCATATGCAGAAAAAATGGTCTTATATTGACGCATTTTAATCGGTTAGCGTCTCTTAAATTGTACAGACCAATACCAGTCAGGTTGTTGTAATTTATACCAAATTTTGGCGAATATCAACTATGAAAATTCCAGTAAACTGCAAAAATAACACAGAACAGAGGCGAACGGGCGTAGAGTCTCCACTGTAATCGTGCAGTGAACGTTATCGATCGATATCCTTTTGTCCGAAATTGTTACATTGTTGTCTCACTCACTCGCGTGTAGTTCCCCGTTCACAATGGCGCCAAACTACGCCAAGGTGCGCCAAAATGTGCTGAAACGTACGTAAAAGTATCACCAAAACTGAAAAAAGTGTCGTCGATATACTTTCAGTACAGGAAACCAACGGATACCTTGATGTTAAAGTGTATAAGTCAATATACGGGTTACTGTGGCAATGTTTATGACGTGACCTCAACACACGAGCGCCCGGCACAAGCGGCGCCCAAACAGATTTTCGATCGATAATCTATTGAAAATAAATTGATACAATGTTCGCCGTTGTCAATAGCGACCGGCTGAAAGCGCTGTTCGATAGAAATTATGCTTCGCGGAATACCGTACACTGAGGCATATTTTGGGCCGTAGTGCAAATTTCAAAGCTGTTAGATGAGGAAATACACATTTTTTGACCAAAAATGGCAAAAATTGCCCTAAAATATACAAAATTACAGATTTTATCAGAAATTCAATACATATTACTTGGTTATCTAGAGAAACCTGTATACAAAATTCCAAAGCTATAAGACCAGTACTTTTTGAGAAACACATTTTTTGACCAAAAATGGCAAAAATTGCCCCAAAAATACAAAATTAAAGATTTCATCATAATTTCAATAAATATCATTCAGTTCATCTGTAGTAACCTGTATACCAAATTTCAAAGCTATCAGATGAGTAGTTTTGGAAATACACATTTTTTGACCAAAAATGGCAAAAATTGCCCCAAAAATACAAATTAAAGATTTCATCATAATTTCAATAAATATCATTTAGTTCATCTGTAGAAACCTGTATACCAAATTTCAAAGCTATCAGATGAGTGGTTTTGGAAATACACATTTTTTGACCAAAAATGGCAAAAATTGCCCCAAAAATACAAAATTACAGATTTCATCAAAAATTCAATATATATACTTAATTTATCTATACAAACCTGTATACCAAATTTCAAAGCTATTAGACTTGTACTTTTGAGAAACACATTTTTTGACCAAAAATGGCAAAAATTGCCCCCAAAATGCAAATTTGCGTATTTCTGAACAATTTGAACAAATCTGAAATAGACCATCCCTAGGGACCTATGTACCAAATATCAAAGCTATCTGACTGGTAGTTTTGAAGAAGTGTTTTAAAGATTTTTTGACCAAAATCGACAAAAATTGCCTTAAAAATACAAATTTCACCAATTTCAACGATTTGAAAAATCTAACTGAGGTCACCCTATGTAAACTGCATATCAAATTTCAAAGCAATCGGACAAGCGGTTTGAGAGAGCAGATTTTTACCAAAAACAGTAAAAAGTGCCCAAAAAATACAAATACGAAAATTTCACCATGATTTCAACAAACTTGAGTGAGGTTACCCCAAGTGAACTGCATAAAAATTTCATAGCAATCAGACTTGCAGTTTTAGAGGAAAAGGCAATTGTTGACGCCGGACGCCGACGACAGAAATCAACTATTTGATAGCTCTGCATCGCTGACAGCAAAGCTAAAAAGCACATAGTGGTTTTAGTTTAGGACAAGTATCAACAATTCACTTTGCCAAGATGAGTGTGAATGAGTATTTGTTTGTATTATCCACATCTACTGTCAACAACTAATCAACACTAGAAATTCTCCATCAATCATGAAATTGTACTATATCTTGCTATAAAATCAGTATCCTAGGGTAGAACACGCCTCGGCGACAGATATTCCGACCCTCAAACTTTTACAATATTCTTTGGCCTAACACTTGTGGGTGGCTCTCTTTGAAGCTTATGGAGTAAGTATAATTTAACAAGTTTAGTTTTGTGAAAATAAGGAATTTCATTTTTGCCCATAGAGATAACACAGGAAGGGCGGCCATTTTGAATTTCAGATATTGGTAAATCTTGGGTAATTGTTTCTTGAGTACCAAAATTTGCATGGTAACCCCTCAATTTTATTCTGATTTCAAAAGAGAAAGGTTGCGGGTTTACTTGAGGAAAGTTTTACTTAAGTCTTTCATCTTTGGAGTGCAAACTACATTAAATGCAAAAGGTCGTATTTGTTCATTCCCTTGTTAGCTTAATTGATATCAAGGATACATCGAGGGAATCTTGCTCAAAGAAGGCACCCACAATAACATCTTTATGACCTCCCAATGTGTGTACCAACAGGTTTGTAAGATCTGTGGCTGCGTGCACTCTGCTTGTCATGTCCTTGGAACCAATCACCATGGCTCTGTAAGTGAAGAGTACAATGAAAGCAGATTTAGTAAGTCAAGATGTCCAACGTCTTTGATCACTGAATATTTGGCTGAGCAGTGAATTCACACCATTCAAGTCATGGACTATCTGGGGATCGATGTTTGGTGAAACCTTCGTAGTGGATGTGCAGCACAGTAATGTCATTGTACTGGTAAATGCAAAGGGCGATTTTCAAGTTATCACAGTGGATGGACATTCAGACATTCAGACATACGTACAGACAACAAACACAGTGTGATCCCATAAGCTCTCACTGCCATATATGATAAATGGGAGCTAAAATCTGAGGTACTTGTATATATATGAAAGCTCACCTTGAGTCTGACGTCCAATCAATACAAGTGGTTTCATCATATGGTCCATGATATGATCTGTATAGTTTGAAAGGGTTGAACTCTTTGGTTTGGCCTGGAGCATGGTACACTAACGTCACATTATCTTTGTTCACAGCCACTTTCCTGAGGGTGAGAGAAATTCACAGACTTTGCTCAGAACGATATATCTACCTGTACATGCACATGTCTTGGATCAAAATTAGGCAGAACAGCTTAAAAATTTGGTACAGCTACTTTTATCTATCTTATACAATAATGCTGTTCAACAATACATGTAACATATGTTTACTGTGGTCAGTGTGCGTAGCTTTTATGTTTAATTTACTGAGATATGAATCATACTAAGCAAAGCAAATAGATGATGTACAAGGGATCAGCCTGAAAAAGTAGACAGCAAGAAAGTGGATTTTTTTTGTGTGTTGTGTATATCATGCTATTGAGCCCTCTATGGTCAATGTAAACATTCTCTTTTGTCTAAAATAGTGGTAAGGCAGAGGGAAAAACCTGTTCTGGGCAATGATTGTTTAATCTCGGGTTGGTAGGTTGGTAATTTCTTAAATTTCTTTTCATTAGACGTTTTTCAGAGTTCCTTTGCAAAATCCATTTTGTTTTGAATTTTCCCCAGTAGGAACAAGACATTGGTTTTTTTTTAATGTAATTCGTTTTCATAAAAGAACATGTAGTATATATAAGGTTTTTGTATTAATCTTTTTCTGACATATTCATAAATTGGATACATGTTTTCGACATTTTCACTTTTTGTGAACATGGTTTGCTTGTCTCACAAAATAGCAGTTTCTAGTCGGCATTTCCACAGCTTGTATATATTGGGTGAACAACACCATACGGTATTCTCTTTTCTTTTTTTTAAAAAGAAAATTCTGAAATTGACAAAAAATCTGGGTCGGTCGGCCCTATTGAACAGATACATTTTTCTCTCCTCCGAGAGGACTTATTTTTTAATTACAATGAAAAAGAGTTACATGAATTTTCTGCACAATTGAAGAACAAACTGTGAAATGTGTTGCTGTACAGTAGTACTGGCAAAAATTTGGCAAAAATTCAAAAGCAGCAGGTGTTGAATTTTGGGCAAACACTGGTGAAAAGACATGAACAGATCACTGGTATTATTTGTGTGGAAATTACGTTCTATCTATTCATGATAATTTTTGGTGATTTTGTAGCAAGAAGCGACAGGATGAGTTACAACATAGCTGCTTGCATCTTCAACTCTCATTTTCAAAAACAATTTAAAGCCCCTAATTATGATGGCAAGGAAATAACCGGAAAATTACTGATACACATACAGTGGCTCATGTTACTTTACAAGTTGAATTGTTACCTACAACTTCAACTACATCATTAACCCTATGCCACCCCTATTTTCATATGTAAAGGTCCAACTTTACCACTGAAAGCAATGAGATTAGGCCAAACCATGGTGGTGAAAGGGTTAAGTAACATTTACCTCCATATTACATTGCGAGTATAAATATGTTTACACAGTCAAGCACAAAATAAAGGAACAAATTAAGAATCAGAAAGAATTAACTGTGGTTGCTTACTTTCCGTCTGGGCTGTACTTGATGGAACGCACAGCTGCATGGAAGTGATGATGATGTAAAACAGATCTGCTGATTAGACTGATCAACATTGCTCTGCCCTCTGAAAAGACAACAACAAAAATAAAACACTATAATGGTTCTCTTTTCAAACTTTCAGGTGGGGGTTCATCCCGTTTGGGCTTCACAGCTTTCTTGTTGCTAAGTCTTGCCTTTCCTCAGGAACTGGTGATGAATATAGAGCAAATGCAAAGCAAATTCAGAACAAGTTCATAGTTTACCAATTTCGTAGCTTTCCAATCACTGCAAGGCTCTTGAAATTTGAGTAATACACAAGCTGCAGACACACAGACAAATGTAAGGCTGGGATGGAACATAAAATTTAAATGTTTCAGAAAACTAGATAACTCTGATTTTCTCTGAAAGTAATGTCTTATGTTGCAGCTTGAAGAGCGCCATCAACCCGTATGTTCAATGATGGAATATATCAATGCAAGCACTGTATAGCATGTGTCAAATACTGTGAAAGCTTACGTTCGTCAGCTACAATCATTGTTTTTCCATCTGGAGCCATGGCAACACAAGTAACATTCGTCTTGGCTTCTATTGGCAGTGTTTCTGATTTATTACTGAAAATGAAAAAAACACAATTAAATCCTTCAAAAACTTCCAGATCATTCAATAATGGGGATGAAGTGCATTCATTACATTCTAATGGGTTTAAAACAATTATCAGTATCACTTCCCCATCAGCCAAGTCAGTAAAAAGCCGTATTGAGCCAAAACGTAACATATTTTCACCCACTTGGCTTGGTCTGTTGTAGCATCTTTAGTCCAAAAAAATCAAGTTTACAGTATTTATGTTTTCAACAGCCTTCAAATGTACAGTATTATGCGAAAATACACCATATTGAATATGTTGTGTTTCATTAATTTTAACCATCTTGACCTGATGGTGAAATATGGACTTGGCAGGAAAAGGGATATGGATGATATTTCAAAGTAAAAATTTCACGTCCAGGGTACTTAATCACTTGGCATACAATATAGAGTTTGCTTTCATGAAGGCAGGGACTGATGAAAGGGTATGATGTTTGAGTTCATCAAGAAGTCATGGTCATGTATAGAAAAATACAGTATACTGTACCATTGCATTATATTATATGTGACTACACTTTTAAAGAAATCTTTTCTAAGAGGATGTCATCCATTTTCTGAACTTTGCTTTTTCTTGTGTGTAAGGTGAACTCATTCTGGGACTACATTGTACCTGTACAACATTTTAGTTCTGTGTCCACAAAAGGCCACTGGGAATACTTAGACCAGATATTCCTTCCAAGTGGGATGATATCGTTTTGTCAATAACGGTTGTCTGATAAGTCACGATTTGTAGGATTTCCTACACAAAGTGGGAAAAATTTTGGTAAAAAGGTCGCTTGATGATTAAATGGATTGTTACAATGTTAGCTCTCCATCTCAACATGCACATGCACTTTTTTCTTATTCATACTGCAGAGTAATCAACTAAATCTGTACCTTCATGTACAAAAAAATATAAAAATATGAACATATCAGAAGTCAACTTTATCATCTGATATCAGCCAGAAAATACACATCATAGTTTCATACTACAGACAAGGGCTATGAACTTACTTCTTCAAGTCAAACATTGAGACTCGATTCCCAACGGGACTGATAACGGTGTCGCCATCTTTGGAGAAGTTCAAGTTTCCCTTGCGATAGACAGCACCAAGGAGATTTGAAAACTGAAACAAAACATGCAGAGTAACATGTGCTTTAAATGAACTGATGATAACAATTTTCCTTTACAGTGATATGAGGTCAAGCTCATAATCAAAGCTAATATATATTTTTGATAGCAAAACACAAGGACAAATGTAAGTGATAAATAGCTGTTCACTCAGACAAAAAAAATAAATTGTGCTTTCCAATAACACGGTTTTCAAGAATATTGTAGGTAGGTAGGTAGGTAGACGGAACTTTTTTTCAAAATCTCTTTATTTTGAAACACATTTTTCAGGGGTTCAGGACGATCAAACACTGGCCACAATTTTTCAAGAAAAACATATCATAACATATAAAAAGAATAAAAACATAAAAGACATCTTTGTTCAAACAAAAAATCAAACACAAGGTAATAAACACGTGATTTTATTAGTTTTTCTTATTGTATATTACTTGTGTGTTTTAGGTAGCTCTATAAAGTCTAGGGTCGGTGGGTAAAAAATAGGGTAGGTCTGGTTATCTGAACAGCACAATTTTTTGGGGGGCTTAAAGCATTTATAATAATTACTACAGGCATCTACTAGTATGCTGGGAAAAAAGCTAAATTAAATCAGATGTCGAGATATTATCGACAAATTCTTAAACTAAAGCCAGGGCTTAATCATGGAGGGTCCGTGGCTTAATTCATTACAAAAAACATGAATGATTAAATCAAAAGACGAATGTAACGCTCTATATAACACCAAGAGTCTTTTGCATTAGTCTCTGGCAACCTTTATGGTTACATGTAGTTGTCTTCAGGGGATGATCGGGGATAATAGGGCACCATTTTACAAGTGGTATAGCCACAAACTGATGATGTCAAACAGCTGTATACAAAGGGCTATAATTACAAGGCGTCTGTGTCTTGTGTACGGCGATTTGACGTCGTTAATTTGTGGCTATACCACTTGTACAATGATGCTAAAATAAGAGACTTTGGGATAGAGCATTACCCGGACAGACCCAAAGGAAAGCTAGTTTCATTCAATGAGTGTAAGAATAATTGTAGAACAGCTAGCCCAACACATATGTTGTGAGGGGGTCCAGACACTTTGCACCAAAAACCAGTTCGCCCCACACAACTTCGCCCTAAAACCATTTTGCACCAAAACCACCTCGTCCCAAGTACTACCTCGTCCAACGCCACTTCGCCCCAAGTACCACCTCGTACTAAAACCACTTCGCCCAAAGTATCGCGCCATCAACTCGTCCTAAAACAACGATGCCACGACGTATCATAACGTTGTTTTTACATGCAACTTGGAAGCATTAATGTGTCAAGACATTTTGGCTACCACGAAACATTTATTGTTGCATGAAACCATAAACGGTAGAAAAAGAAAAAGAAACACGCAAACTACTCAATGCTACAACTCAGGTGCCGTGCGCGGATTTGCACCATGTCATTTTCTCGAAATGTGTACAATTTCAAGATTTCAGTCCTGGGATGATAAAAACGTGATGAAAACTTCGATGGCAGTGGTTGGTTATTTTCAGCTTTACCGGTTGGCGATAAGTTTGGGGCAAAGTGGCATCGTTTTGGGGGCGAAATGGTTTGGGGCGACGTGACTTTTGGTGCGAAGTGGTTTTGGTGCGAAATGGTATGGGACGAGATGGTATGGTGCGAAGTGGTTTTGGTGCGAAGTGTCGGGGAAACGTCGTGAGTGTTCGGCTGTCGTTTACATATGCTACCTCTCAACTGCCAAACACTGCCAAACACTTCCGACAAACATTTTGTATGGCTTTAGTAGGGATTTTAGGTCACGTGACATTTGTGTTGAACATACGCGTTCGCTGCAGGTCTTGTCGGAACTTTCGTGTTAATTCTTGAATAGACCAAATAATCAGAGAAAATTAAACTGTAGTGTTGAAGATTATTATTTTAACTTCATTTTGGGAAATTTTCACTTTTGTACTACGATAAATGGCTAAGCAGCACGACTACAAACTCACGCGTACCGGCGATTTTAGCGTCCATTTGAGCGTTGTGCCGTGATCTCAAATGTCCCGCGAAGGAGATCGAACATATACTTCTTTGATAGGCTCTCCGCATGACTTATTCCGATCGCATCACTATTTTTTAGAGGTGATACGAAGAAGAGATAATGGGCTTCATTTGAGAGGGCGAACGTTAAAATCGGCCGAGAAAGACTCAATCTGTGATCAAACTTTGTGTTCGTTTGTGTTTTTTTTGAAAGAAAATCTTGATTTCCTTAAACGTTCGGCCCCAAATTAATTTTATGATAAATATTATTGTAGTTCTGCAATAATTACGAGTCTAACGATGCGAAAAATGATGCTTAAGGCCCTTTTTAGCGAGTATGGTTTCACCCCAACTTTACATCCGGGCACTCCATGAATCACATACAAGTAATCAGCGCTTCGCCGGCGTGTCAGGAGGTCTAAGCTGAGTTCCGACGTTCACGATTTTGTAGCTAGATTTGTCTGATTTCTTATCAAACGCAAGGATCTAGAGATATATGTATTTCAATACTTTACCCTTTCAAACGTTATCTTGTTCGAAGTAGTTTGATTTCCGGGTGATATTTTTCGATAGACACTGAGAAGTTGTCAAGCCAGCACTGCAGTGTAGGCATACGCACGTGCACCGCACTTTGCCGATACCATACTGAACTGCTCACGTGCACCGCACTTTGCCAATACTATACTGAAATTTTAGTTTCGATCTTTAGTTCCCGAGAAGGGGACTATTTGGGTTCTCTCTGAAGAACAAGGCCGTAGATTATTAATTTGTTCTTTCCACATTGATGGTGTTCGGACTTTGGAAAAGTTGATTTTTATACTGGTTTGTATTTCGGACCGCTGACTTCGAGGGTCTATGGTATTTCGGGGCAGAGTAATTTTGCATCCAGTTTAATGCAGTTGTTCATTCTATAAATGCGTGTTGCTGTTTTACGGCATAGACAAAGGGTTGAGAACGAAGTTTTTTGACTTTTGGAAAAGTTCTTTGTAATTGTTAAACTTAAATTCTTCATTAATCAGACCTATTTCATAATCATTTAAAAAAGTTGTAATCATAAAAAATAAAAAAAAAATTCCGAAGTTCAAATAAAAAAATAAAAAAAATATTTTGTTAAATTTATATCAAGTTCTAAAGTGTCACAGGTATCATTTGATTGTTTACAGGTATTGTTTATTTGTTACCTTGTAAACAGCATTTTAAATAACATTTTTCATTTATAAAAATAAAAAACCATTTAACATTTCATCAGCAATATCCACAAAAAAATTCATCAATTTTCAATGAGAAATGCTTGAGTTATTGCAAAAAGCACTAGAAATTGCAATTCTAGTTTCCTCAAACAATGTTCAAAATGGGGTCACCTGGTTGTTATGATGACTACAGGTGTCTACCATGGCATAATTTCTAATTATCATATGACATGGAAAATATCTTTTACACTTGTGACGTTTACCGTAAAATGTCAGGCCTGACATGGGAAGGAAACGTCATCAGTTTGAGTGCGCCGGAACTATTTCAAAGATGGCGACTTTCAATCAAAACAAACTCGCCATTTTCTAATTCTATCCATTCATTTTTTTATATGTAGGATACGATAAAAAAAACCCTTAATTTTGATGTACCTCGTTGGAAACATTTTTTTGAAAAAGGCTGTTTAGAGGTTATCATATTAAACTGAATAAAAATATATTTCTCGAAACAGTGAACGGGAATCACGAGATCTCCCGGCCGCCCGGCCGGCTCGCTTTGCCGCTCAACGGTGACGAACGCGTACTGTAGACTGTAGTGTGGTGTTGAGTGACCGTTCGTAAACAATTTATTTCCGTTTGCAAAATTAACGCGCGGTACGTTTTGTGGGTAATTTTCGAACAGTTAAGCTCAAAAATAAACAAGTGTTTGTCGTTGCCATTTATTTTTCCAATCCCCCAAATAAATAATCACGATCAAATGAAATGTGCCTCTTCTGTTGTCATTTTGTGCGGGAAACAACCTGATCTGTTGTCATTTGCCAAGATGTCGTTCGACAGTGACCTCAGCGAATTTTTAGCTCTTGCCGATTCTCTATCTGAAGACGAAATTTTCCAGCAATTACCACCCTGGACATGCCATCAACAACAAAAACAACAACATCCACGCTATGCCGAATTCTCACTTGATGAGGAGGAAGAATTTGTCACCATGCAGAGAAAGAAAAATACCATCAGAAGTACCAACACTGCCGTCAAAACAGTTCTCACTGTGGCTGAAGGCAATGAAACCGAACGAGCATCGACCACTCCTTGAAATTCAACCAACCGATCTCGATTCGTATTTAGCAGGCTATTTCCTGGGTACGAGACAGAGTGATGGCCGCGAATACGAGCCGGACACACTGACTGGCTACCAACGTGGGATAGACCGCTTTCTCCAGGAGAATAATTACGGACACTCTATAATCAGAGATGACGAGTTTAAAAGATCGCGTAAATGTCTGGCCGCAAAACGTTCTCAACTGAAGAAACTAGGCATGGGAAACAAACCTAATGCAGCAGATGCCCTGACCAGCGAGGAGGAAGCGATCTTTGTGGAGAAAGGCATCGTTGGACGAAACAATCCTGAGTCCCTGTTTTACGCAGTACCGTGTGGCTGAACAACACAAAAATACTTGGCTTTCGGGGTGGACAGGAAATTGTTAACTAGCATGGGTGACATCACGCTCAAAGCAACGCCGAATGAATCTGAATACCTAGAATTTAACGAACGCGAAACTAAAACACGGCACGGACAGATTGGGGCGATCCGGCAATTCAGCCCTAATATAAGATCTTCGCAACCCCGACAAAGCCGGACACTTGTCCCGTCACAACGTACAAGGAATTCAGAGATCGTCGACCCGCGGAGATGTGTTACGACTCAAGCTCATTCTATCTGTCAATACATTACAACCCTGAGAGCCAAGTATGGTACAAAAAACAGCCGATGGGACAGAACAAACTTGCTACTGTGCTGAAGACCATGGCAGAGAAAGCGGGAATCACTGGGAAAAAGGTAAATCACAGCGTAAGAAAGACTGCCATTACCAAATTGCATCACGCCGGAATTCCGCCGACACAAATCCAGCAACTGTCGGGACACAAAAATATCCAGAGTGTCAATCACTACGCAACAGCGTCATTCGTGCAGCAGCAGCAAATGTCGGATATTCTCAGTGATCCAACCCCGTCCACGTCTGCCATCGCTAACAGAGAGTCAACCCGCTTACCTTCTCTTCAAGTTCAAGTCAACAATCGGCCAGTCACCACCGATCAACATCAGGCGTATTCAGCAGTGCGACGATCTACGGTGGCACCTTCACTGTCAACATGGTCGCACCAACTCAGAAAGTGTCAGCTCCGAGTCCGATGAGAAAGCGGCGGAGAATAATATTTGAATCTTCAAGCTCAGAGAGTTCACAGGACTGAACTTGATACAAACTGACATTTTAACGAAGTTTAGTGTTGTCATTTTGTACGAACAAAGTTGTTCCAAGCCATTTCTCGAGTCGTTGTTTCAGATTTTACGGCAGGTGTTTCCCGTTTTTCCACGCTCAAAGTCAAACATACAATCAAATACAAGCAATCAAAATAAAAAAGACACGCTTAATTATAATTTGCAATGATCAATATATTGATTTGAAGAAAACTTGAAATTTACATTAAATTCTTAATTTTTAAACGATGTTTACTACGTTTTATGAGGTTGTGAAATGCCGCTGTTCTATGCACACACTCCGCGCTGTGTGCTAAGCTTGCAAGATGCAATGTTGACATGTTGTAATTGTTCACGATTTTTTGAAGTTCTAATTAAAACCGAAGATTTTCAATGAAAATCACCTCGCATCCTTGTATTTCATGACGAATGGATCAGAAATATGACATGTTTAAGTATCAGTGTGAATGATATACGTACGAATGCACGAAGTATGGAATAATCCAGGATTCTTAGAGGTAATCCTTCCCTCGTGTTCTGTGGACGCACTTGACCCAGACTTGTTCATTGAGGTCAACCGAACGTGTGCGGAAGTATATATCCACAAAAAAATAGTGCAAATTTTAGATCGTCCGGCCGTGTATTAAAAGTGGCCAAACTATTAAAAGTCAAAACAATAGTTTGTCATATGATAAATAGGTTATCGCTCAATATCAATTGTTCGTAGAGATGCGTTACTACTCGTGCCGTCATGGGCCGCATCACACACTCGCCTACGGCTCGTGTGTGATGCTGCCCATGACGTCACTCGTAGTAACGCATCTCTACTCACAATTGATATTGAGCGATAACCTCTAAATAGCAAGCTGTTTTTTTTCATATTCAACAGGACATATCTCTGCATGTACGAACCGATTTTCATCAAACAAAATGCAATCAATTGGTCTTGAAGAGAGCTTTCTTTTGATATATAATTTATCATTATTGTAGCTGTCTATCAATTTCATGTAAAATCCCTAGCTTTAGCACAGTGTGGTAAGGAAAACCATGGAGCTCAAAAAAGGACTCAGGGAGTCCGTTCGCTTTGTAGCTAACTACACGCGACTCTGAGCTGTGATCTGATTGTTTGTTCAATGGGACATATGTCAAACCACAGTGGTCAACACGCAATCTGGTGCATTCACCTCTCGCACAACAACCACAGTGACTACAGTGTATATAGTGTTGTTGTCTGAGATGTTCAACCTGATCGCTATTGTGTAGTCCGGGACATCTCGGTTACGGTGTACGCTACGCTCCCACTAAAGAAGCTTTAGGTGGGAAATATATCCGTACAACCATGGAGGTAGTAGTTTACTACCTCCATACAACGTACACGTAACACCGTCACCAAGGAAAGGTCCGATTCTAAACAAGCTGCTCTGATGCCGCTGTGTACTGCAGATCCTCACCAGCACTACGTTAAATTGTAGCAATAGCAGCGTGAACATTGACTTACCTTAAACGAAAACTTGCCACTCATCTTGCCAAAACTTCTCCCAACCTGTGATCACTATGTTGTTTTTGACGTTAAAGAAATGAACTCATAAGCTATATATGTAGCGAGAGAGTACCACACACGTGCGTTTCATTTGCGTCGCCATGTTTTTGCTGATGTAGGGCAGGGGGCAGAGTTCAAAGGTATACGTATCATTTGGAACAAATTTAAACTGTAAATTTCATATTTGATAAAAAAGTGATCATTTTTTAGATGTTAAAACTATGTTGATGCATATGGATATTACTATGATAATTTTATCATATTTTAAGACACTGAATCACACTCTCTAACCTCGCGAGATATCACGAGATTCTACCCTGGCGGAAACTCAAAATGGCCGTATCGGTACTTGCACTTGTTATGTGAAGCTGAAGTTTGGGCCCGTCGCTCGGCAGTTTTGTCAGAGAAGTCCCTCTCAAACAAGGATATCCTACTTCCTGTAGAAAGTTAAGCGAGATGGGAGCGATAATTGCTAGATTTAGGGTAAGTATTTATTACCATAAGACAACCAGAAAAAATCAAAATTGTAGCGATCGACAGATGTTCGCCAGCGTATTACGGTGGAGGCCGTCGATCGGTGTGATTATGTCTGGGTTTCAGAATGTGTCATAGCGTAGATATTCTCAACATCTGTCACTTATCTCATAATTTCGTCAGCCTTGTTTCAAAGCAAGAAAAATCAACCATTAGTGTTATCCTCATGGATAACATCCGCGTTCGAATATATGACCACAGTCCCTCCCTTGGTTGAGGGACTGTGATATGACATATTTTTTGAGCCATTTTCTGACGCGCGACAGTCACAGTTAGTCACGCCGTACGTACCTGTCAAACGATAACGGACAGGCGAGATACTTTGATGATGTATCGTGGGACATTTACCTGCGAACGACCTTGTTTGTGTACGGTTTATCTGCGTTGACCCTGAACGCACCCGTTCGCATTCTAAACTGTCAAATGCTGACAACGTCAAAATGCTGACAACCAAACGATCCTCTCTGTCCCACTTAAAATCTGTATCACGGAGAAAATAGATTTCTGATTGTCTCAAAACATTTGATATGGTCGCCATCTGCTCTGTTTATTTTCCAAAAAACATAAATGCAGTCTTGATTGCTTTGCTTTTTATGGCAAAGTTTATTGGCAAATGAAAAGCAAAATTCATAAATGATATTATGTTATTTTTTTAAAGTAAGAACATGTTTTCAATGGAAGTAAAGTGTATTTCCCCGTTTCTGTAAGTTGACATTGCTGACAAATTTTTGTTCCTGTAATTGTTTTTCTATGAGTCATTTATTTGCTTTTGTCTGAACTGAGTGATAACCATCATCTGGCAGTCAATTCACAAGTCGCAATGGTGTCTGTCGGTAAATATGTCAATGTACCGTTAAACTGCTGGGCTACCTGCATCTATCAAGTGTACCACTAGTACTAACACTGTACCAGTATTTTGTTTGTTTGCTCCATATTTAGCTTACTGTTAATCATTTTCGCGAAGACACATATAGTGTATAAATGCCTCTGATTACAGTGTGGGGAAGAACAAATAGGGCCATTGCAAATTGTGTCATTGTTCTCATTGATATGCAAAAATATTTGTCATATTTTTTTGTTCTTTGTTTGGAAATAACGCATGCCTGCATGACACAACTACAATAACACTGCTTGCATTACATTTTTTCCATAAATATTGCATGGCCACTTGAAATTCGGACAAATTTTGTCAGTGTTCAAAGAGTAGCTGTTGTTGTCGCCTGAAGTAGTGTTCATTGTAACATTAACAGTCGCCTATTTACGATGTATTGTGGGCAGTCTTGAATGTATAATTTCCAAACACAAATTCAATGTGCGGACAAATATTTGATTTTGGTTTATAAATGTGAGAAGTATGATGTTAGTTGCAACAGCCCTATTTATTTGGCTTTGCTAATGTTCAAATGAACACTCAAAGACATTAAGGCTCAGACAGCAAACAGCAACAACAGCAAAGTACACAACACTGCGACAAAATTTGTCTACGTTTCAACCATCGGATGTTGCGTGCTTGCACCTACAGTGTGTTTAAAACCAATTTCACAAACCTGTACGGGAAATTGTGCAACATATTACAGCGAGATTCTACATAAGGTAAAAAAAATAAATTGTGCTGTTCCGATGACATGGTTTTCAAATACAGGGTAGGTAGGTCAGCAGAGATTTTTTTCCAAAATATTTTAATTGTTAAATATGTGTTTTTCAGGGGTTCAGGGCGGTCAAACACAGGCCACAACATTTCCAGAAAAATGTATCATACATATACAGGAAAAAAAAACAAACATAGAAAACATCCTCGTTCAAGCAAAAATCAAATACCAAGTAAAGAACGCCTTATTTTATTTTTTATTTTTTTTTTTACTTCTGTGTTTACGCAGCTCTAAAAAGTTTATGGTCAGCAGGCAAGAAATAGGGTAGGTCAGGTTATCGGAACAGCACAATTTTTTTTTTCTGGGGGCAACTGTTGTACCCACCTCTAGGATGAGCTGATCCTAAAACAAGTAAATTACTGCAGTCACAGGATCCACTAGAAAAAGTTCCATACTTTGTTACAAAGATACTTCGGTGAAAAAAATGTTCTTTCAGTGTCAGCAAAGTTAGCTTGTCATTGACATGCTAGTCATAGCAAGATTAATCATGCAATACAATTACGTTTGACCCTCAGATGCAGTAGTTGTCGCTGTAATAACTTTCTCAGTCAGTGTAGGAATTTCTTAAAAATTACCACTATTCAGCCCAAAGTAATTTTTTGTGAATAAAGCAGAACACTTGAAACTATGTAAACTTCTCCATTTCAATGTTTACTTATTGTTATCCAAAAAAATTGCCAACTTTTGGTTCATTCACTTTGTTTTTGAAAATTTAGAAGTTCAAGGTCAGTCCATGAAGATATCAATGTCCGGTCGCTTAATTTGCAGAAAGTAGAACAAGTGTCGTGTTTGACCACCATCTGTCAATCAGTTTGCCGAAAGTGCAGTGAACTTCCGAACTTTGACCTTTTGACTCATTCATGTGACCCAAAGCCCTCCATATGCATTTGGTCAAATACATTTCGCATCAAAGAAACATATGTCTTTATATTTAGATTGTATAGTATTATAAAGACAGGAAGGGAAAAAAGCAAATCCTTAATTACTATTAAATTAATCATTTCTCAAATTTTATTTCGCACAAATTTTGGGACAAATGTTATCAGTAAAAATTAAAATAGAAATTGTAAATAATTGTAACTAAAAATATTGATATTAGCTTGGGTGACATGTGAGCTTTTGGCCTCTATAAAGTTATTAATGAAACAGTCATCTCTCTTTGTGAATAAGTGACTGAAAATGTTAAAATTTTGCAGGAAATCAACAGAAGACCTGCCCTCATATTTCTCTAATGTACACAATCATATATGCATGTGGGACGCATCTTATCTATAAACTGTGTTATGATTCAACAAAGTACTGGTATGGTTTTCAGAGGTATATGTGTCACATTTCCACATTGATTCTGTAAACTTTGTTTTGATTCCTTTGTTTATGGTCATGTGGGGTATTTATTTTTAAATGATGATAAACAACAACAGTATTTTCTATTGATTTTTTTTTGTTGAACTTTCACCCAATATTTAACATGTTTATGGAAGATACACAGTACCATATGGTCAAGGGAGATGGCTTTGGTTGTCCATCTAAAAAGTATTAAATTTTTTTTTGTTATTTGATATTTAATTGAAATGGATAAGAACATCTGGCACTGGATTTAATTGATACACATTACAGAGCATGCCTTGGCAACCTTCAGGAAATACTGTATTTTGTTTTGTCCTTCAAATCAGGTAGTTTATGTTCAAGACAGGTTACATAGGATATTCTCGCTCTGCACAAGAAAGCTTGGATAGAGCTAAAACAGAGAGACTCAGGTCAAGAAAAAATGAAATGTGTTTGTTGGCCTTAGTATTTGTAATTTGTAATGTGATGATTTGGTTTTTAATTTAAAGTTATCTTTTACTTTCCTAACCCCGTCAGTGGGATATAAACTCAACAGGTTTATTAATGACCACAAAATATATTCTTTTCCTTTCCCTGGGTCACATTCTATAGGTATGAAGTGAAAGCAACTACTTTATACATATCATGGCATATCATGTGTACAGTAATTTAGGTTCTGTGTCTGTGATTTTTGTCAAAATACTCTAGGATTTTTTCAACATACCGGTACAAATGACTGCATGCAGCACATTGAAAACTAGATGATAGTTTTGATTTGATGCATGCAGTGACCAGAAACATTGCTCTGGTTTGTGGGGGATTTTTGAGCCCTGCTCTCAGTGTGTGCTCAATGTCAAAGGTTACCACGGGTTCAGAGTTCAAAAGTTTGACCTCAGTGCCCTGACTGTGTAACCTCTGTGGGAAATGAACAGTGTTTAGGAATGACTCATCACGCTATCTACTGGTATGATACGGACACGTGTAACAATATTCTATTGTTCAGGACATGCACACTGTGTATTGACTCACGGCTATTCAACAAATACACATACTGCATATGTGTGTATAACATGTATTCAAATTTTGTTGGATCAATATACATTTTCATTACAGGTATTTTAATGTTCAAAAATATTGGACAAATGGTAGAAAATATTTCCTGAAAGTCAGTATGGTATGCCATTCTTTCAAACATTCTCTTTTTAATCAAGAAATTGTATCATTTATTCACATGACTCACTGCAAGGGTAGTCATGTAGAAATATAAAAAAAGAAACACACTGTTGAGTTCATAAATAGTAATAAAAGAGAGAAGCAAGGAACAGCCTGCAGGTGATACAGTGTTTGTTATAATGTACCTGCAATTAACATGATGTAAATGTCCTTGCTTTAACAATAGTATTGCTATGTCATAACATTAGTTTTTATGTACTGACATCTCTTGAAAGAAGATTAAATTGTGAATTTGTGACAGTGCTGTTCAACCCTTTCACCATAATGGTTTGGCCCAAACCTATTGTTATTGATGGTGATTGTGGACCAGCTTACTGGGCATTCAGGCTGAACAGGTCAACATATATTTGATCCTGTTTTCAAGTGTCTTGAGTTGTCTGTTTACATGAAAGAATTTTAAAGAAATGTATATTATTATTTAAGGAATAATATACCCCTCCTGCCCCATAATGGATGAAAGCAAACTTGGATAACATAATCGCTGAATATATTATGGAGCGATGTAAAGTTTGTCTATGTCTATTACAGCCCAGGACAGGGTATATTCTTGCTATTATATTATAGTTTTGGTAATGCCAGTGAATATGTAGATGTAGAAAACATCTTGGGATACAATGCTGGATAATTGGATAAATTATCAGTAATAATCTGGGAGATGACGTCAAAAAATTCACTGGTATTGACAGTACCAGTATATTTATGGCACAAATACAGCGATCTGATTGGTCGAGACGCAAAAAAGAACCGTGGTATATTGGCGATATACCATACTACGGCTGGCATACGCGTGAGCTCTCAGCTTGAGCAAAAAATCCATCTTTTGACGTTACAGTCACACGCTAGAATTTCAATATACTGGTATGATATAATAGCAATAAATCACACCCAGCGACGGTATACCACTCGATTTTGACCAGTTCACTTCATATATACACTCGCCATTGCTCGTGCATATACGGTATGTCGTGAACTGGTCAAAATCTCATCGTATACTGTCGCTGGGTGTGCTTTATTGCTTAAATATAACAGAAGTTATCGTGTATTATTATTTTTATTGATTACTAGGTTATATTTACTTATGTCACTGTTATTTGGATTGACTTTACAGAAAAAGCCCTCCACAATGGAGAGGCTGGAGGGTCTAGAGAAGGACATCCAAGCACTACTGAAATTTAAAAGACGAAACCAACAGCTTGAAAAACACTACATAGGCATGCTACTACTATACTCCATCTTGCTGTACATCATAGCCGCCGTTGTCACGTATTTCTACTATTTCCCAGACAACTGGAAAGGGAGGGTGGTGTGTTCCTTGCCATTGTTACTTTTCCCATTCATGTAAGTAGCTGTGCTCACCTATCATATCAATATTCAAATTTGTCTTGTAGTGGTAGTCATCTGTTCCTTGTTGGCTCTGATAATGTCATGCCTCTGACAGGGGTGGACAAATCTTTATGAAAGGGGAGGGGGGGGGGGGGGGGGGGTCATCGTTGAAGTCACTCAAAGGTCCTACATTGTATGGGTCCCACACAACCATTTGTAAACACTGTATCCAAGGTGTACGTTGGCAATTGATGAAAGTTTAAACATGTTTGGCATAATCGCATAAAATTTAAATGTTGCAGCTATGTTGAAACGATGCTTCGAGATATTGTGCATGAAATTCATCGTTTGTAAACAAGAAATGCACAGTTCCTATGGACCCCCTACTTAAAATTACAGTCCATGGAATTACGGCAAAAAAAGTTCACTAGCCCAGCCTCAATGTCTGCCATCCTACTACACAGTTAGCTGAATATAGATAGTTTCATCTTCAGTTACGCTGGTAGAAGCAAAAAGTAATCTCTGGCGAGACCGAAAAAGGCTGACCCCCCACTCCACAGTGAGCAATTTTAAACATTGTTAGGGGTGCAGCTGCTACTCAAAGCCATGGAAGGGTCCCCTAAGAAAACCCTGTTGTTCTCATTAGGAAGGTACGTGTAGCCCAATATTCTCCAGATATGCAAAGTGTGTAAGCCTAGGAGAGCTCTTGGAGTGGCAGATTTGCTCACTACTTAAGTTGTACCTTGAGGTGAGCTCAGGCGTTGCAGCTTGAACCCTTGGTACATGTATTTGTAGCTGTATAAAAACCTGAAAGGAATTAAACTGTTTTGTAAACAAGATGCTTTGCCTTTGTAAAAATTGAAGCCTCCGTATACCGTATAACCTTGGGTAGATTTACACACACAAAACAAAATCCCAAAGTGTATACATCAACTGATTGTTCTATCCCAGTCGAAGGTCATCATCCCCTTTGCAGCAGACCCACAACCAGCTGTTACATTGTTTAGCCTTTGTGTGTGCCCTCAAGGCATGATAGCAATTAACCTTACATAGACAGATGTAGTCTTGTTGAAACCTATGGTATGTACCCCAGTATGTGAAACCAGTAATTACAGGGATTTAGAAACTTTTGGTGACAGGTGGCAAAAATGAAAGTAAAAGTGGTAAAAAGTAGTGTGTGGGCGGATTCCCAGATTTTTAATTAACCCTTTTCCTGCCAAGTCCATATTTCACCACCAGGTCAAGATGGTTAAATTAATGAAACACAACCTATTCCATATGATGTATTTTAACATAATACTGTACATTGAAGGCTGTTGAAAACATAATACTGTAAAGTTGATTTTTTTGGACAAAAGATGCTATAACATAACAAGCCAAGTGGGTGAAAATACGTCATGTTTTGGCTCAGTACCGCTTTTTACTGACCTGGCTGATGGGGAAGTAATACAGTTACTACTGTCTGGCAGGAAAGGGTTAAACTGATTTTCACAGCCGGTGTATTTTAGCTGACAGTCAGTTGTTTTTGCTGGCTGCCGGATATTTTCTGCAATCCTGAATTGTCAGCAATGATAAGTATTTGTACAGTTATTATAAACAATGAAATTACATATATGTCACTTATACAACAATAATGACTACCTACCTACCTACCTACTAAAGCTAATCACAAATCATGTTAGCAGTAAATACTAATTTGAATCATTATAGATGGAATAGTGTTGATAGAAAATAGGGTACCTCAATTTTGTGCGTTGTTTTGTACTCAGTTTATTTGATTCTTTATCAATCTTGTGTAGTGTGTTTGTTAAGAACAGTACAGAGGTAAATTTTAACAGGATGTGGCATGATGTTACTCCTTTTTACAAAAAATGCAATGTCCTAAATCATTTATTAGTCCCCGCGGACGAAGTCCGGCGGGGACTTATAGATTGGGTCCCGTCTGTGCGTCCGTCCGTCCGTCCGTCCGTCCGTCGTCCGTCCGTCATCAACAGTTTTCTCAGACACAGCTAACCAATTTCGTTCAAACTTGGCACAAAGGCATAGCACTATGACTACAGATGCACGTTGATTTATTTTGTGATATGATACAATATGGGCGCAAGGCGGCCATTTTGTTGCGATTTTTCAGGTCTTTGGACCACAACTCAGACATCCTTGAACAGATTCTGTTCAAACTTGGCACAAAGGCATAACACAATGGCTTTTATATCCATGTGAAATTATTTCGCGATACGATCCAATATGGGCGCGAGGCGGCCATTTTGTTGCGATTTTTCATGTCTTTGGACCATAACTTATACAGCCTTGAACAGATTCTGTTCAAACTTGGCACAGAGGCATAACACTATGGCCTACATGTGCATGTCAAATTATTTTGTGATACGATCCAATATGGCCGCAAGGCGGCCATTTTGGTTGCCATTTTTCGTGTCTTCAAACCATAACTCAAATATCCTGAACTGATTCTGTCCAAACTTGGCACAAAGGCATAACACTATAGCCTACAAACGCATGTCGAATTACATTGTGATACTATCCAATATGGGCGTGTGGCGGCCATTTTGTTGCGATTTTTCATGTCTTTGGACCATAACTCAGACATCCTTGAACCGATTCTGTTCAAATTTGGCACAAAAGCAAAACATTATGCCCTTCATATGAACACCAATTTATTTCATGATATGATCCAATATGGCCGACAGGCGGCCATTTTTTTGCAATTTTTTCATGTCTTTGAACCATAACTCAAACATCTTTGAACCGATGTTTTTCAAACTTGGCACAAAGGCAAAGCACTATGGCATACATATGCATGTATCAATTAACCTTGCGATAGGATACAATATGGCTGCAGAACTGCCATGTTGGAATTTTGCATGTCTTTGAAGCGTAATTCAAAGGTCATTACACCCATTTTGTCCAAACTTGGCACAAGATCAAGCACTATGGCATACATATACATGTCAATTTCTTCGTGACATTGTTCCAATATGCCTGCCAGATTGTCATTTTTTTTCCAATATCGCTGCCAGATGGTCATTTTTGGATTTTTTCATGTCTTTGAGGCTTAATCATATGCAAATATTCCTTAACCAATGTTGTTGAGACTTGGTACAAAGATACAGTACTATGGCATACATATGCATGTCTATTTTGTGCTATGATCCATATGGTCAATAGACAGCCATTTGATTTCAATTTTGGTGTGATTTTTTTATGTCTTTGAAACATAAACATAGGTCACTGTCCCTCAGATGGACTGATTTTGTTCAAACGTGATACGAAGATAAAATACTATGGCTGCATTCTTGTGCACGTTAATTTGTTTCATTATATGATCCCAAGTGGCTGATTACAACAACATACCCGATCCCATACCATTTCGAAAATTCCACCAAACCATGTGTATAGTATGTGCCGTCATGACACTAGAGGCAGTGAGGGCATTGTTGTGTGTGATGTAATCAAAAGTTCCTTCAGTGGTCATTACCGGCAGAGATGAGTCATTTATTGAACGTTCCTCAGATTATTTATTATGCAAGTCACAGCCCGGATGCACCCGTTGCATCAATGTCATTCCACAGCTACCTAGACCACAGCTACCTAGACACCAAGATTATAACAAATGGACAAGCGGGGACTGTGTCATCAACGATGACTTGTGTATTCCTAAATCTTACCAAAAATGATGTGTAGTATTAGGAGTGAAGTTTAGCCTGTTCACCCCTGTTTCTTTGTAAACAGATCCACACTAACAATTGATAACATTGAGCTTGCCCAAACCCATGGTTGTGAAAGGGTTAGACACAGTGTTCAAAATTCGTGGAAAATATCAACCAGTCAACAGGACTGGTAACTTTAAAAAGTTGCCTGTCCTGCCAAAAACTTGCCAGTCCTGATATTATGCCTTGCAATTAAACGTTATCAAGTACAACTAAGAGTTACTCATACTGTAATAGGCTATTACTTTGTCTGTGAACAAATGGAGATGGGATGGAATCATCTTTCTCTTTAAATAACCTTTATTTGTAAACAAACATCAATTGCAAGGTACATATACTGCACAATACGCGAGTACTGTACTTTATTTTGTATTCACAATTCGTACTGTCAGTTTCCATGTATAACAGAATACAATCATATATTTAAAAACATGAGTCTGGGAGAAAACAGGTACACAATGTACACAGTTTTGCATGAGCATGAGCGTTTCTGAATCGTTTTATAGACAGCTCATCAAATGTTGCAGTGTTCATCGATTGCAGTGTCCTTTACGCTACTGAGGCACCTGGAGCAGCATTTTTGCATCGAGGTATTGTTTGGCATATTTATGCTCCTCTGAAGTTTCATGTGTTTTCAGAGCTTTGTGTCTGAGATTTGTACAGCCTCTCACGAATAAACCATTCGAGTTTTTTTTTGTACTTTCCAGCATGTTGTTGTTTTTAGGCAATGGGCGCATACACAGTTCTGCATAATTTGCAGTACAACTTCTGCTCGCGGCACTATCGTCGGTGACTAACCAATCTTTAAATTCAATATTCCATGCCCGAAAAATTGTTCTCTTAGGTTTCATGGCATCATACTCTCTGTCTGCCCGTAAGGTTTCCTCCAGTGTTCTTCGTTTAGCCGAGAGAGTTGGTAGGCCGAGAATTGCGGAGCATAATTCCTCAAAATCATCACCGCACAATCCCGTGTTATTGTTGATTGACACAGTGCTTTGAAACTCATGCAAAATCTACTATGATTGCTTGATTTTCAAGGTCATGCATCACTCTGTCCAATGGGCTTGTTTCTTATTGCAATTCATGAACTGAGGAGGGGCCAAAAGATACCGTTGGTGGCGCTATCCAGGACGACCAGTGTCTCATCATGGTCTATGAAGTATGATCGACCCCATGCTGAATTCAACCTGTCCGACGGACTGGTAACATTTTTATTTTACCAGTCCGGTGGAAAATTAGCCAGTCTCGGACTGCCGGACAGGCGTTATTTCGAACACTGTTAGACACTGCAATTTGTTTCCAGCTGATATATATTCTCATAGTATACCACAATATACATCCATACTGTAAACTTACTGTACAGTTTCGTATACCCACTTACGGCTTTGCAATAATTAATACAAAGCCAGGCCTTCAGGTCGTCCTTTTGATTTCTGTGATGTGGATCATTACATTTATTTTGAATAGGGGTGTAAGGTATGAAGCACTGAATGGACATCAGTCTCTTTGTCAAGCTATTGAATCGTCCCGGACAGAAACCCTCCATGACAAGATATGTCTTTGGCATGTGTAGAACAATCACAGAATTCTTCACAGCTGAAGATGAGAAGGCTGTGCTTCTCGTAAACCTAAAATACGACAATAAAACACTTTGACATTATGACGTATCGGTTATTTGCTTTCATCATGGTGAACATTTTGTAGCCTGCATAAGATTTGGTGCCAGCTACGAATGTATAATCTACATGTGTCTATGGTATGTTATAAACCGGTATACATGTACATATGCATGATTTGTATGTGTAACATACTGTAAATTATACAGGGTAGTACCTATACAGTGTTTGCATGTACTACATTACAAAGAGCAGGTACCTGTACAAAGATGTATGCATCCCTGGCTTCCCACCATTTTACCATAAATACAATCACCATTGAATTATGATTTTGGGTCTCTAAAATATGTAACTGCAACAAAATTATACATTCCCCAGTAATTAATTAGTCTATCAATAATTAATTAATCTATCAATGATCATATTCGATCTCAGCAAGCTGTCAGAATTTTTCTGTTAAATACACACAGCTTTTTGTTCTCTGTTTGCCTTACTCTGTTAGATTGTTGATGGTACACCAGAGAAAATGTAGCAAGCAGGGTTATGTTGGAGAATCTACTTGATAATCTGTATACTCTCTCCTTTTACTGTAGCATATGGGGTGTGAAAAAACTACTTCATTGGTATTTTGTCAAGAGGACAACACAGAATGGTATGTAATTGTTACAAACAGACAGATACCAGCATAACTAAAGTGCACCAACTCACAAGTAATCTCTGCATAAACCAGGGTCCATAGGTGCCTGCAAAGTCCTTTAACTTCAAACAAAGCCTTGTGGAAAGTCATAGAAAAGTCCTCAAAAATGAAAATGAGTCTGAGAAATGCCTGGAAAGTTGATCATCCATCCACACATAATTTTCAAAAATGACAAGACGGTCTGTGGAGATATTACAGACTGTATAAAAAGGAGATGTAAATATGATTCACAAATATTATACCTGTAGCGGTGATCCCTCGAAAGCGGCGTCTTGGATCTGTAGAAGTCCTGAAAAGTCCTTAAATTTTAAATGACTTTTAGTGTGTGGACCCTGATAAATAAAATAAATCTCACTCCTCAGTCCAAAATAACCACAAAAATATCAATATAGTATTGACAGAGGTGAATCCTGTTTTAGTATCTATGATAAGAAGAAAGCAAATAATTATTAGGTTGGGTTAATTTTGTAGTGAATGTTGAGTAGCCTTTATAATTGACTGTTGTACATTCTGAATAAAAAAAGTTTCGCCAAATTTTATACTGCAAACTTTTTTCATGTGTAATATGAAATTGTGTTACATTTTAACTGACGGCTGTCTTAAGTATTATAGCACATCTGCTGTCCTTCATCTGCTCATGATAAAGCATAATGTTTGCCTTCTTTTATTTCAGATCTTGCCCTTGAGGAACTGAGAGATAAAAAGAAGAAAATTGTGAGTACATCCTGATTCTTGACCAAATGTAAATATGCCAGTGCCCTGTGCCCTATTTCCCTGTACTGAAAAACAAATTTTGTACCCCAGCGCATTGTTAAAACCATATTGTGTCCACTGATGGGGTTTGAAATTTACAGATGTAGCAGAAATGATAGGGTGATTGAATCTGACTGAGGATGAATCTTATTTCATTATGTCATGTTACTTCTTTCACACTGCAATGGATGATGGTGCTTTCAGAAAGGCTGAGTGCCATCACTATATCTTGCCAGAATGTGGTGATTCACCTCAAGTCGTAACCCTTTCACCACCATGGTTTGGCCCAAACCCATTATTATCAATGTTGGGTGTGGACCTCTTTACATTGAATTAGGGGCAAACAGGTTAAATCAATGAAAACTGAATTAATGCACAAGATGACTTTGCTTGTGTACAAAACCGAAATATATTCTTAACAGCTAGTTTGGTTTCATGTTTTGGGAAACATTCATGGACATAAGTTTTAAATATGAAAACATCTCCGCGTGCAATTCAAGATATGGGGCTTTTATGACTTAGCTGACAATATTTCTCATAAAAATTCTCATTTCATTTACTCATATCTGACCCAAATCTAGAGGCAACTCAAGGTCAGGGCCATAGATTGCTGTAACAGTGCATGAAAGACCATAATGAAAGGTTGATATCATTGACCTGACCTCACCTGACCTCACCTGACCTCTAAGTTCTGACTCTACTGTCAATATTCATGAGCCTTAGCTATGCTAATCTACCTGTGGCGGTTTTAGCTTTCCTAGAGCACCAGCAGTGTTCAGAGTTTACTTCATGGGAATTCAAATGGACCACAGTACAAATAAAATCACCTGCACAAACGCTTATAGAAATAGGTGTATTTTGATATGCGTTTGAAAATATCAGCTTGTTTGTACTGCCATCTGGTGAACTGTTTAATCCATTATGTTAGCAGCTGAATCTAGAGCTGACTTTTATTTCCCTCTCCTTCAATACACTTCTGCTGCCCCCTCTTAACCCTTTGGCGCCAAAGTCAGTTTTTGTCTCCTTTATAAAATGTACCCAGTCAAATTTTTTTCAGATTTTTGCCAAAATTTTGGTGAAAAACTGTATCCAATGAAATGTGATGTCCATTTGATCCTGAATTATAAAAAACAACAGAAAAATTTATAAAAATTGGTAAAATGTTGTCCTTATAAGTTGGTGGGGAAAAATTACAGCACTCAAAGGGTTAATACTTTAAGAATTTAAAGTCAATGTTACTCTTCTTGCAGCCAGACGAGCAGTCACAAATAAACACTTTTTTTTCATCTTTTTCAGCTCGATGATGTTATGGAACATGAAACCTACAAAACTGCCAAAGAAATTTTAGAAAAATTTGACCCAACTTTTAAAAAACCAGAGTCTCCACCACCAAGGTCAATGGTTCCACCAGGTGCACCTCCTCCTGTTGGTATGTACTTTATCTGTGCAGAACTAAGGAGGCACATGATTGGTTTATGCCATTTGATTGGTTAATTTGCAAAACGAACTACCAAAGTCACCGTTTTTAACTCATATTGGTTTTGTATAAATACCAAAAAGAGCTTTATGATGAGTCAGTGGCGTCTGTATGTCTGTACATTTGTGGGTATGTACATGTATGTGCGGATGTATGTCCGTCACACACAAAGGCTCCCATACTGCCAGAGCTACCATCTCAGTATTTGGTGTACAGGTAGATGTAGGGGTTTAGATGTGAATTTGTTCAAATGAACACATCAGTGTCAAAAATGTGCAAATGAGGTAAGAAAAAGTGAAATCCTGCAAATGTGCAGGAGTGATGGCATGCCAGTAAGAAACAGGCCAACTCCACTGATCTTGAGTCATTTCCTGTCATTGTTTATGAACTGTTACATATTAACAGCCCTGCTCAAACCATAGACAGTAGAGGGGTGGGGGGGGGGGGGGGGAAGACCGTCTACGTCAAACTATGAGGGGCTTGTTTCTGCTATGAATGTTGCTAAAGTTGACCTCCAGACCTTAAGTTTAGACCTTAATTACTTTTGTCATTCTTGTTTTCTGGTTTAAATATTTCTTGTTGTTTTCCTGGTTGTACTGTGCAGAAATCATTGTCATAACATCAACGTCGAATTTTCCTCCACTGAACAGATAGAAACAACATTAATTGTTGATCATTGGTAACCCATACTGGTATACACCAATTCTGATCAAATTTGAGCGACACCGTATAATTGCGGAATTTTTTTTATGTCAACTACAGTTTCTTGACCTACTCTGCACAGCATGTTGATATACACAGTATTCAACTTGTCAACTCAGCCTGCACAGGTGTAGACTGCATTGTTATTGTTGACAAGTGAATTGTAATGTGGACTAGAAATCCTCTGTAAACAATAACAGCACACTTTACAGTAGTTGACACACTAAATAGTAGGTGTTTCAACAGGGAGTTAGTCAGAATTTTGCCCTCTTTTATAAGTTCAATCAAGTGTAAACAAGCTGATCTATATAAACACGTATAATCAAGCTTTAGGCTGCGTTCACAAAAAACGGTTGGGGGGGGGGGGGGGGGGCTGGAGGAATTCAGGGGGGATTCGAAAATTTTGGGGGTAGTGAAGGGGGGGGACTTGAAAATTTTGCTCTACCTGTAGGGGGGGACTTGAAAATTTTTTGGTCCCTTTTGAGTTTTACATTTTCCAATTCCAAGTTTTTGTAGGTAATTCAATGAAAAATGAATACCATTTTTATGTCATCAAAATGTTGTAATGTTAGTAATAATTTAACAAAATCTAGAACCATTTTGTCACATTCATGACTTTTATCTCGAAAAAATCTAAACGTGTGATTTGTTGTAAAAAACAAACTTGAGCCTCGTAACAGGGCAGAAGCTGCAACTGTTAATGATTTCTGCAATATTTCTATGCAATATAACAACTACAGTTTCTTGCTATCTCCCTACAGCATGCTCAAACACACAATATTTAGTTTGTCGACAAAGCCTGTATATATAAATATAAATATGTATTTGGTGATAATTTAATTGGAGTCCAGACTGACAGTCAGTTGTCAGTGATACAAATGCATGGTACACATACATAGGCTGTGATAGCAAGCTGAATACTGGACAATTCAACATGCTGTAGGGAGTAGAACAAGAACGCAGTTGTAAAACTGAACAAAAATATTGCCAAAATTATCAAAGTTAATACAGCTACTGCCTACGGGTAGTGTCACCATCAGATGCTACCCTGCTACTGCAGTGTCACTGTCACTGCATACCTGAACAGTGACAGAGACAGCTCTGACTCTGATGTACATGGTAGTTGAAGAAGAGTTTTGGTCAAATGACACTCATGACAGTGAAACTCACTTGTACACAAGATCAGGCCAGAGAGCAACACATGGCAGAAACAGAGAAATGTTTGAATTCTGGCATATGAGAATAATCAAATATTAAAGAAAAAAGATGGGGTCACCATGCTTGATTTTCTAAATTTTCACACTCTTATTATAAAATGATACAGAAGTAAAACTTTGAATATAAAGACTAAAAGAAAAAATATGTGACCAAATGGAATTATTTATTTTTTAACCAAATTTGCAATTATCACACCCAAAATTTCAGAGATTAAAACATTTATTTGATGGAATATTTTAACCTTCTGGTATTGTCATTGGAATATTTTAACCTTCCGGTATTGTCAATTTTGAATAGCATCTAATTCATATAGGTCTTGTAGTTTTGGTAGGTCACTGTGCAATACGGCAACTAGCCAGAATTCACAATTTTCCTACTCTCTCATGATTGCATTTTGTGTGCTCTTCAACAGGAGCAATTGACCTGGCCAGAGTTGGATTAACTCAAGTTGGCTTTAAGACCAATAAATCTAAAAAAATCACTGATGCATTTAAAGAACTTGCCTTGGGAATATGACTATACAAAGTACTAATACAGGTAGGCCCTAGTGTTGAACACCTGTGAGCAGAACGGCGCAATACATGTTTATTTTTTCTGCGCTCACATCCTTTACAAATATGCGGGCCTGTGATAGTTGGGGGGGGGACTTGAAAAATTTTGACCATATAGAGCGGGGGCATTTGAAAATTTTTTAGGGTACTTAGGGGGGATCTGAAAAAAATAAGATTTCAATCGAGATTCCCCCCCCCCCTAATCGTTATTTGTGAACGCAGCCTTACCGTTATTAAACAGTGAAATTTGAGTTAACTATATAATAAACTGCATTATACCCAGCCATTTAATTGTCTGCTTCTCTTCTCCCTAGGTATTCGTCAGCGTCCGCCATCTGGGAGAGGCATGCTCGGTCCACCTGGTTCACCAGCCAGGAGACTAAATGGTCAGCAAATGGCTGCACAAAGTAAGTACTGATACTGTAGTCACGCCACCAATACCGGTAGTAGTGTAATTGTTTATTATTGTGACTTGGAACTCAGTGAGTTGCCTAGTTCAGTGGGCTATAAGTCACCATTCAAATAACTTGTACACAGTACAGATAGTTGAAGGTGCAAAGAAAAGCATAAAGAATATACACCTGAGAGTGAGTGAGCATAAGATGAGGGCCAATAACATAATATTAACCATATAGTCATAAACAATAATATTTAAAGACAGGATGTGTCATTTTCCTCAAAATGAGGCTACATGTATCTCACCTTTAGCTCTGAGGTCAACACTCTTAACTCATTTGAATGTCTCAAGATATTGTTTAGGACATTAAAGCCTCTTCCTGTTTACCTGTGTCTCTTTCTATTCAATTCAATGGAATAGTAATTCAGTCATCCCAAAATTGGGCGAATAGAATGGTAACTTGCAGAAAGATATACAGTATTGAAAGACAGAAATTGTCAAGACACACAAAACACTATGCCATTATGAACATGGCAATGTGGGTGGAATGTAAGAAAGACTGTCAGATAACTTGCAAGCAGGGGACAATAAATGTTGATTTGAATGAGGAAATCAAACTCTCAGGATGAAATGTGAACATTACTTAAATTGAGCAAGCCTTTTATAGCTCCCATATGATCCATACAGTGCAGTCATGTAGTCAGTTTCTTTCTGGTGTAATGGTAAGTTGAGGTACGATGCACTTTGGGGACAGATATTCATACTCTCAAAATTTTTACAATTCTTTTCTGCATAGACCCTAAAAAGGGTCTATGTTTTCTGATCTATCACTTGTGGGGGCTCATTTTGAAGCTGTTGCATTAAGAAACGTTTTCACCATCTTAGTCTTTTGGAAGTCAAAAATTTTATTTCCCCTCAGGTTAACACAGGGATGGCGGCCATTTTGAATTTCAAATATTGGTAAATGTTCCTTAATTTGTTTCTCTTGTGTCCAAATTTGGATGGTTACCCCTGATATTTGTTGTGATTTGATGAGAGAATATTTAAAGTTTAGCCTTTCACTTTTTAGGCACTTACTACTTTAAGAGCTTGTTGGAATATGATTTAAATTTACAAATACTGTATTTTATAGGACCGATGGCGACCCCTCGTCCTATTCTGCCAAGGGAGCGTGGAGCCATGGATAAGTTTGTTGAGTACTTAGTCGGCGATGGCCCTAACAGTCGCTATGCGCTGATCTGCAAATACTGTTACTCCCACAATGGAATGGCCCTAGCCGAAGAATTTGAATATCTTGGTAAGTTACATTCTGTTTCGTTTCTGTTCAGGATGCATGTGTAACCCCCTATCATTGCACGATATTGGTGTAACCCTATTGTCTCCCGTGGTAAAGTTCAATCAGAAATTAATTTCAAGGGGTGACAGCCAAGAGGTCACTGGGCTTGTGAACATTTATGTTACATTTTTACTGACCGTACAATACGTCCTTGTCAGTTTTGGTATTTAATCCTTTCATTTGCAAAGTTAACCTGGTTGTAAAGGTGATGGCTCATACTTTACCTGTACTATTAATCCTTTGAACGCCAAAGTCAATTTTTGTAGCCCTTATAAAATATACCTAAGTCGATTTTTGTCAGATTTTTGCTAAAATTTTGCTAAAAAAATGTGGCGGATGAGATGTTGTGTTTGTTTGTTCCAAAATTATGAGAAAAATTACAGAAAAGTTCATAAAAATTGGTAAAATATTGCACTGAAATTTTGGTGGAAAAAAAAATACGGCACTCAAAGGGTTAACCGTATTGGAAGAGGTGTCTGAAAATGTACAAAGACGTAACTAATATATAGGAGGTAAAATGTGTACTATGTTACATCGAGTATTACAGAATATACTGTTTAGATGTTGCCAGAACCTAAATGTCTCCTCTTTTGTATGCAACTTTTATGTCAGATACTTTTTGTGAAACGTTAAACCATTTTGCACTTGCCATTTTCATGCAAACCTTTATTGATGTACAATTTCTTTATTCAGCCTTTAAATGTGCCTACTGCAATATGATGAATCCATCCAGGAAGACAAAACCTAACGCACCGCCTCTAGCCGTGGCCCTGCCAAGTGCAACACCGCCACCAAGTCCAAGAAGACAACTTCCTGGTAAGAAAATATCCCAATCTGTAGATATATTTAGTGTTGTCACAGATACAACAAGTGTACATGTAGGGTGGTCAGCAGTATTTATTATAGCCTCAGTAATGGATTATGTGCCAAAGGTGTAGGGGACCATCGGGTGGACAAATGATCTCCCGCCAGGTACTAAGTTCATTGTTAGGGCTATGATGTATTTAATACATGCCTCACCTATACAGTTTTCATACCAAATTTTTAGTTTAATTTGCAAATACAGATCACATACGTGATTTCCATGAGAGACGAAAATCTGTGGTAAAACAATTTTTGTCATACTGGTAAGCAGTTTTTCTGTAGTTATGGGTCAGTTTCAGTCAAGTGATGACTACCTGGCGTGCTATACGTCATGAACAACTCAATCCTATAGTATGACTGAATTTCAAACTATGAGACATGTAATAATGTACTACCTGATCTAACAGTGTTGATCACGCAGTTCATTTTGGGGCAACAATTTCTGGTCTGTGAAAGACAATGAGAATAGCTTTCGTGTTGGTTACAAGAAATCAATTATGAGCTCACAAGTTGAGAAGAACTGGTTTCCATTTATCAGTAGCCACTATATAGATGACTGAAGCTTTAACACTTGTGTTCTTTGACGGGAAACCATAAAAGACTAGTTCAAAAAGGAGGAAAAAGAACATTTACATCTGTTGCCTTTGAGGGCGCTATTACCTGCCTGCATATCTGTCCCAATTCAGTACAGAACTCTATGGGCTGAGAAATAGTGAACAAGATGGGAAAATGTCATAATGTTAAGTTAACATCCACATCGGAACAGAAATTAAGTTCTGTTTAAATTCTTTTCATGTAAATGTTAAACCAATGTCTTTCGTAATCGATGACTAGAATCAGGGGTCACTGCACAAAATTTACCAATATCATAAATTTAAACATGCTGCTATACCATGAGGTAACTCTATGGGGAAAATAGAATTTCATTTTTTGTGCAATAACAAGACCATGAACAATTTAGGGTAAAGGCTTCAAAGTTAGTATACACACACAGGAAACCATAAAAATACCGGTAGTGTGAGAAATCGGGTATTGGAAAAACTGTCACGGAAGTACATTATTTCGTAACACTGTAATGTCATTATGACAACAGATCAGAATGTTATTTATCACATAAAATAAGTAAAACAAAAAAATTCTCACTTTTGTTTTCACAATACAGCTCAGTCAACGCCTGTAGGAAGGCAACAAAGACAACAAAATATAACAAAAGATGAATTTAAAAAAGAACCTGACAAGGAGAAAACATTACCGATGGAGAAGCCACCAGATAAGGCAGCGCAAGCTGAATCGCAAATCAGTGATGATGAAAACATCAGCGAGGATGAGGAGGTTGCCATGGAGACAGAGGAGGTGGAGGATATCCCCGGTGCTGATGGTCAGATTTCTGAGGATGAACCGGTGGAGGGCCTCACCGGTAGTCCTAGCGAGCCGGTGTATGTTGTTGGGAATGAAAAGTCGGCGGTCGAGAAGAAAACAGATTGATTTCTGAAAAAATGAAAATGATTTGTGTGTATGAACAACAGTTTGTACAGCTAAAATCAACCATTATACGGACAAAAAGACCGAAAAATGTCAAGCAGGTGCTAGCAGACTGTATGGCCACTGTTAAAAGGCAATATTACATTTATTGCCTGATGCTGGGGTAATCAATGGTATATGTACTTGTGTGACGACTGTTCAAAGGCAGTGGGTACATTTATTGTCTGACGCTGGGGTAATAAATGATATATGTACTTGTATGATGACTGTTGAAAGGCAGTGGTACATTTATTGTCTGACGCTGGGGTAATAAATGATATATGTACTTGTATGATGACTGTTGAAAGGCAGTGGTACATTTATTGTCTGATGTTTGGGTAATAAATGCTATATGTACTTGTACCAGAGCAACATCACTTTCAAAGCACATGACTTGTCATCCAGGTTTTCCATGGGGAAAAGGGACATGAGTCAATTTTGCAGAAATATCGGAAAACAGACAATAGCTTCATTAGCAACGCGCAGCATTGAAAGAGTGGTATTATAGGGGAAGGGGTCACTGAAACAGTAGTTAATTTAGAATGCTGATGACTAATTTGGCATGGAGAGGTGTACTTAGATATTTTTTCTGCAACATTTGCCAGATCTGCAGTTTTCAATACATTAGACAGCATGTTTTTACACATTCACAGCATTTGATAAAAATATGACACAAATACACATTATTTGTTAAGACGACTGACTTTTATGCCAAGTGTAAACCACTCTATCTTTTGCCTCTCCACCCCTTTTTTATGAAGTTTGGTATAGACCGTTCCTTTGAAAGCCAGTAGGATATACAGATGAAGGAGTATTATGTACAGGGAGGGGTTCATAACTTTATCAGCATCTGGTAATAGGCAGATGTACTTAAGAATTCATAGAGGTGTGCAATAGATTAAGCAGGTATTACACGAGTAGTGTGCACAAGTGCTTACAGTAGACCATGGGTTTCAGCTTGCCATCTCTTAAAACTCAATTTCATGAAACCTTTCTGATTGTAAGTTTGCATGAATATTCTATACAGCTACTGGTGACACCTTTACTTGTGTTTCAAATCAACACCAGTGGTTGAGCCACACTCTAAATCAGTAGAGACATTTTAGCCAGATTTGTGCCAATACATGTCAGAGTTGAATTTAACCCTTTGAGCGCCAAAGTCAGTTTTTGTCACTTTTACAAAATGTAACCCTGTCAACATTTCTTTCAGATTTTTGCCCAAATTTTGATAAGGAACTGTAGCCAATGAAATTTTAGGTATATTTGGTCCAAAATTATCAAAACAATTACAGAAAATTCATAAAAATTGGTAAAATGTAGCACTCAAATTTTAGTGGGAAAAAAAATACAGCACTCAAAGGGTTAATCGTATCTACCGTAATGCTACAAAATCACATTATATGTGTACCTGGAAGGTTAAATGACAGGTGACAACACTGTGTTTTTTTCTTCCTCTATTAGCTTTTCAACTCTGACGGCTTTACAATCATTTATCAAAATGTGATTTCAAATATAATGTTGTCATTCGTCTCGTTAAACTTTGCCTTGTAAGTTCCTTTTATTCACTCCAGTTGTTTTCAATGATGAAGTTGGCTACATTTTCTGGGAAAGGGAGTACGACAATAACTACAAACTTTTGATGATATTTTTATTATCCTTCTTCGTCAAGAAATACGAAGTACGAGCATTGCCCACGCAAAACATCATGTACAGATTGTGATGTCACTGCTGACAAAAGAATTCAAGTCTGAACTTAAATTCAGTCATTAATTTGGCATTTCCCCTACACATTGACAAGTTGAATACCTTCAACCTCATTTTTGGCGTGGAACAAAAAAAATTTTTTTACAAAACTAAAACAAAACCCACTTTTAAGTACAAGAAAAGTTACTTTTCAAGCTTTAAGTTAAGAATACATCTGACGTTAAATCAGGCAGGAGTGGCTGCAATATTCAACACTCCTAAGAAACAAATTTCTGTCAGGAATGAGGGACAGTATGTTGTAACAATGGACAATGGTTAAACATAAAGTAGTGTACCGGTATTTGCTACAGAAGCTTTGAACAAAGCTATTAGTTCCTGTTCGTAACTAAGTATGTAACAGCCCAACAAAGAATTTAATGATTTGTTATTATTTACATTTTTGCAAAAGCAAGATAAAGGAATAAAATAAGTTGGTATTATTATACAGAGGTATTCACACCTAGAGGTTGCAAGTCTTTTTGAATACATGTAGCTGCCAAAATCTGAACTATTTACCTGGAAGAATTTTGCCAAAGCAGACTTACAGCATAAATCAACAGTATGTAGACAGCAGACGGCATTAAATTGGAGAGAAAGTCTAATCAATATATTGTTTATTGAAATAGCCCATCTGGTTAATTTGAATTTTGTAGGTCATACAGATTGCATTTAGTTTGGATTCAACTTTTGTAACAATACTGGTCAAATAAAAAAATGTTTATAGTGTTAAATTGGATTAAAACATATTGTACAGGTTTATTTAATTTTTATAGAAAAATTATTAAATGAGGGAGGTTTATTATTTATAGAAAAAAAGAGCAAATATTGAAATTGAAGTTTCAAATATGAGTAGTGACATTTGGGTTACAATTTTGTGAAAACGAGTTATATTATTTCTTGTAACAACATTTTAGACTATTTTGCTGAGGCAGTGAGGTAGCTGTAATATGTCTCAAAGTCCTTCAGATACTCTCCACAGGGATGTAACAATTTGGAGATTGCTGGTCTTTGAATCAGAATAAAACACACATTCCTAGACTTCTTTCTCCAAACTTGCCACAAAGATTGTAGTGTGCATGTGTAGCGTACATAGTATTTACACCTGTCGTTTTGTTTTGCAATACAATCTAATATGGCTACCAGGCACCAAATTTGTTGATTGTTGCACATCTGTAGCCACGTCACAGAAATGTCAGAATCAATTTTCTGTAATACAAACATGTACATGTACCTGCATGTCAATTTGTCAGATCACGCCAACAGATGGATTTCTAAATTGTTTTTCAGAAATGATTGCTTCCCCTCAATCATTGTTTTACATATCTGAAGCCGAAAGCACAATGTGCTTTCGCGGTCTACCTTCATTAAAAAGGAGGGTTGGGGCTAGGAGTTAATCATAATGCACCATTTCATGTCCACATGTTTCCAATGTACTCCTTATAGGTGTAATCATTTACATGCCAGAAATTTTACTAGCAACAGCAAGATAAAAATTTCCGCAAGAAAAGCCATCCCACTTGTACATGTATGAGTGACCAGTCTTCAGATATTCGTAAAACAATTTCTCTCGTTTTGCTTAAAATGGGATGATTTCTGTAGACACTAGGCACTGTGCGATTGAATTGTACAGTCTAAATATTGTGATTGACTAGAGCTAGAGGAAGTGTTGACAGCTTCATCAGCCCTGCCCCCTGAGGATACTAACAACATGGAATATTCCACTCACTTTGTGTGGCAGTATCTTTTTGATGAAAATGAGCTGTGAAT
Organism: Ptychodera flava; assembly: GCF_041260155.1. NCBI lineage: Eukaryota > Metazoa > Hemichordata > Enteropneusta > Ptychoderidae > Ptychodera > Ptychodera flava. Next base: position 12,160,316 of record NW_027248278.1, read on the forward strand.
TTTGTCAGATGTCATGCTGTCATAAGATGACATTTTGTACAATCTTTTTGTAGCAAATTTGTTAGAAAAAAACTTTGTAAAGATTTTGATCGGGATAATAGCATGTGCTTTGCCAGAACTCTGACATCAAAGAAAATAGCAAGTGTTTGGGTAACTCCAGTTGTATCATTTTTCAAGTGTTCAACTTATCTGTGTGTGAACGTGTCGTAAGATAGTGTGCTCCTTGATAATGAATGTTTAAACTTGCCCCAATATTTTCTCAAGGAAGATTCAAAGCAGTCTCCTTCCGAATCCATGTATAGAAATCGGGAGACTCCCAGCAGTATTTCTTGGAGCTAATGGAAATTTTGGTATACTTAGTGTAAAAAAGACCAGTGTTTAAAATTCAATGTATCACTTTTACCACTATTTACTCCATTGCAAAAATTGAAGTTTTGTTTTTCAAAACAACATTTTCTCAATGTTTCAAAATTAGTGTTCACAATATACGTACACACAAAGAATTGTAAAATGTGCATGTCTAATTATCCATTGTCAAGGCACACTGTACCTAAATGGCTTCCATGTTCTGCTTTGCGCATGAAGATGTGTTGATGTAAACATTTTCATAAGAAATACAGATGTATCATGTATTTTTCATCATTTTCAATCTTTTCTGCACAAAAAAATACCTGGCTTTGACAACAGCAACCTCTCTACAGGGAAGTAATATTCAAATTTGAAACTTTTGTAAGTTTGCTTGCACAAGCTTTGATATGAAGAGCAAAATAAAAGCAAGGTGTATATTAGAACACTTGTTACGCTTTGGCAATACTGCGGTGGTCGATGTATCAATGTTAATTATTGTTGAAAAAATCCCTTGGCACTACTCAGCAGTAGAATGTTTTAGTCCCAGAGAACAGTCTACAGTGTAGATTTCTCATTTTTGGCAAATTATCATTAGAATGAATATTGGCATTGTATGAATGGCAAAGGAAGTGTTCCTTTCAACTCCACATGTACTTGATAATGACTACTATTTGTTCATTGATCTTCATCAGTAAAAAGCTTTGTGGTATTTATGAGGACTTTTGTTCTTAAAAACTTACCATATCATTTGGATGTGATGTTTAGTTCCAATATGTAGAAGAAGTTGTTTTTACAGATGACAGGATGGCACCTTATATGTTTGTTGCGCTAGCCGTTGGAAATTCCCCGTAAATATAGCTGAGTCAACTTGCCAGACATTTTGACCATTTAGAAGATTTTTTTACTGGCCTTTTATTCAGCCTGGAAAAATAGCTGAAGGCATGCTTGTTTTTCCAGGGTTTTTAGGGTTACCAAAAGCACATCTTTTTAACAGACCTTGTCATTATTACCTCACATTTGGTGAATGTATATATACCAAAGAGATCTTATATAAGTCAATGGCATCAGCATGTCTGCATGCAAATATGTGTGTGTTTGTCTCAGTGTTTATGTGTGTGTGCATATATGCGTGTCTGTTCATCCACGTCAAAAACTAAAAACCTACCACCTTACTCTGGTTTTCTTGTGCACCTAGGGGTGGTTAACTGGATTTTTTTCAAATTAGTGTTGGGTAAAAGAAAGATTCTATAACCACAGGCCAGATTTAGTTGGAACTTAGTATACAGGTTTCATATTGTGATCTAAGTTTGATGTGTTCAAATTTTGGTGATACAGTTGTTTACTTTCTCTGAAACTACTTGTCCAATTAATTTGAATCTTGGTGTGCACGATTCCAGGGTTGACCTCTGTTTGGTGAAATTTTCACATTTGTATTGGTGGTGTAAGTTTTCCCAGTTTTGGTTAAAAAATCATCTTCACAATCAGATTGCTATGAAATTTGGTTCATATGATCGTAGAGGTGGAATTTCCATATTTGTATTTTTAGGGCAATTTTCATCATTTTTGGCCAAAAAACATTTTCTCTAGAATTGTGAGTCCGATTTCACTGAAACTTGATATGCATATACCTTGGAGGCAACCTTAGTTAAGTATCTTCAAATTGTGTTGAAATTTTCAAATTCGCATTTTGGGGCAATTTTTTTGTTTTTGGTCATAACGTCTGTGAAACTACTTGTCTGCTTCCTTCAAAACTTGGTAGAATGATTTAATATGTGACGTCACTCAGATGTCTGCAACGAATTTTTGATATTTGCATTTTTGGGGCAATTTTATCAGATTTTGGTATATGAAGCTTCGTACACACTTATCCTATGGATAAATTTAACTGCGTCAATACTGTGCATGTTCAGCATGGAAGCATTGGCATTGGAGTTGACAGTGGTGAATTTTGGCATGTTGTATTTTTGTCAAAAATCCTTAAAAATGCCGGTCCGATTGCTTTGGAATTTGGTACGAAGGTTTGTAGGGCTGATTTATAGCTCAGTTTTGTTCAAATTATGACAAAACCTGCAATACTGTGTTTTCAGGACAATTTTTGCAGTTTTTGGTCAAAAAAATGCTAAATATCTCATGCTTGCATTCCTTCCAGTTGCACATTTTTATTTGTTGTGCAGATGCATGCTAAACTGTTAATGGGAATTTGTTCAATTTAAGTTATCATTTACCAAAATATGATGCAGACGAGCAGAAAAAGTAAATTTTATAAAAGTCTCGATAACTGAGTCAGAATTTTACATGTTGGGCAAGACCTCCAAGCCAACAATAAACCATTTTCTTAACTATTACAACTTGATGGATTACCAAATATCGGTTACGTAAATTCTATGTGATTTATTAGCACAATCATCCATTACACCAATATCTCAAACTCTTGCCGTGGAGCGAAGTCATCTGTATACCGACAACGCATCTAGATATGTAGTTTGCCCCGTAGCTCTAGACAAAAGCTAAAGATAGCGAGAATTGGTGAACAAGAATGGTAAAAACAAACTAACATATCTGCAGAACTTACTGTATCATTCATGAGTACTTTTATTGACACTAATTGCAACGATTGTCATAAACATGTACATTAGAAAATAAAATATATCAAAGCGTATATTTCTATTTAGGCAAATACATGGCTGTATATCTTTATGAAAAACAGGATTGGAACTAATTATGGATAATTGGATTTTCATATTTCTTAAAATTTCTCAAAAGTGTTAGGTGCTAGATAGTTGAATGTTGCATTAATAAATATTACTCATAAAAACAAGTGGGTAATGTAAAAAGAAAAGCAGATGAGATTACATCAATAGATTAAATGATTAAGGTTCCAAGACAAGAAATGTGACCTTTTTAATCTAACAATTCTCTAACGGTTAATAAACTCAGAACCCCCGTAAAGTATACATTTTCTAAAAGCCTACATATATGGGAACATTTTGGTACCACAGTGTCACCATTGTTTACATAACTATCACGTGACAAGATAATTTGCATAACCTTTCAAAAGTCGGTTTTCCCTATGTTTTGTCTCAATACTTCAAAATATCTGACTCAAACTTGCTGGACTGCAAGCTGTCACAATGCTCTTTCAAAGTTTGTCTCAGATTTTTTACATCTTGCTTAGTTTTTTGCAGCACAATTTTAAAGAAATCAACTATGGTAAAATTCACTGCTCTGGAAGTTTTTCTGGCATAAAAACTGTTTAGGAAGGTTTAAAAAATTCTGAGACACACTTTTGAAGATCTGTTGGATAGCTTGCACTCACATGAATTTCAGCCACATATCTCAAAGCATTGAACAAAACATAGGGAAAACCGATTTTTGAAAGGTTATGCAAATTACCTGTCACGTGATAGTTATGTAAACAATGGTGACACTATGGTAACCAAAATGTTCCCCTATATCTAGGCTTTCCGAAAATATACAATTTACGGGGGTTCTGAGCTTATTAAACACTAGAGAATTGTTAGTTTAAAATGGTCAATTTCTTGTCTTGGAACCTTAAATCGGCATTACTTCACCATCCAATTATCCCAAATCAGTTCCAATCGTGTTGAAAGTAAAACAAGCTGAAAAAGACTGCATGTTTGGAAGAAATCTTACAAGGATAACCTTTGAAAAAACGACAAACAGCGTACACGATTAAACACTACTCAAATTCTGCAAATATGAATCTTAAAACGTATCTTTCTTTTTAGACAAATATATGACTGTTAACACGATTGGAACTAATTCAGGATAAGTGGATTTTCATATTTCAAATTTCTCAAAAATTTTAGGTGCCCTATAGCTGAATGTTGCCATATTAAAATTTTTCATAAAAACAAGTGTATAACTTAAAAAGAAAAGGAGATGAGATTACATTTGAAGATCAAACAGACATTATTTCACCATCCAATTAGTTCCAATCGTGTTATCCTGAAGAAAGTACAAGCTGAAAAAGACAAAATGTTTGAAAGAAGCCTTACAAGAATAATCATTGAAAAAACAACAAACATCGTATATGATTCTGAATCATGAAAAAATTACTCATATTATGCAAATATGAATCTAAGGTAATTAAAATGAAAAGGCAGTTTGAAATATGACTAATTTCACTATGAATGAAATATATTTAAGAAAGGTTTTTGTCTAAATTAGTGATACGTTTCCTGATTTGTAAAGATTTAGTAGGATAACTAATGAAAAATTAAATGACAATTGAAATGGTAGGATTCCTTACTTTTACCTTAAACAAAGTGCGATTAAATATTAATTGTGTAGACTGGGCACTGTAATTCTGTTGCATATTCCCAGGTTTTGAAAAATGTACAGGTACTTATGATGAAAACTTTAGTAAAAAAGAAAGTTTAAAATTAATAAAAGGTAGAACGCAATTGGAACTAATCAGGGAAAGATGGATCTTCATATTTTTCGAATTTATCAAAAGTGTTAGGTGTCCTATATGTTGCAATATTACAAATTACTCATAAAACAACTGTATAACTTAAATAGAAAAGCAGATGAATTTACATTTGCAGATTAAACCGGCATTACTTCACCATCCAATTATCCCAAATTAGTTCCAATCATGTGATAAGTAATAGCAAAATAACATTGATATTTCAAATGATACATGCAGGTTATAACATGTAACAGCAAAGCAGATATTTCATTTGAACAGTGTGTTCGTGGATATTTAATGGAAATGGTAATGTCAAAAAGGAAAAATTCGATGCCTTAAATTTGGTACTGTTAGTATGCAACATCACTGTTGTTACATGTAATATATTACTTGCATTCAATCATAAAACTTAGCTCTAACAGCAACAGTAATGCGAGCCATTTGTTTTTTAATGCCAAGGAATGCGCATATTATCGACATGGTTTGTTGGTTTTGTTGATATCCATCCAAGTAATGCATGTTATCAAACTGACTTTGATGACTTGTATCATCAGTAAACATTTCTGTTATATTATCATGAAATGAATGATCCTCAACACCAACATAAGCAATATGTGTAGTATTGTTCCCAATTTTTCCATTTCCTCTGATAACACTTAGAGGCTTTCTTGACCGCCCATCAAAAAGTCTTATGCGTAACGAATAATGGCCTTGCCCCTCTGGAATAAATCTCAAGTATAGCCCGTATGACTCACCAGACTGATTTGGTTTTCTGCATATACCTAAACTTTTTCGACGCTGTGAGAACGATTTTCCGCTATCCATAAGAGGCCTCATTTGTAGACGTTGTGAGAAAGATGCGTCTCCCTCACCTGATTTATGATACATGGCCACCGTGTACTGATAATTAGCAAAGTACTCTTGTAGCTTTTTGAATTCGAGAGATATTTCTGTCTCTTGACATGTCGACTTTCCATACTCACGAGCCTGATCAACTTTACGAGGATCATAGGCGGCCATATTCCTTTCCATTGCAAAGAATTTGTATGCTGCAAGGATATATGAAGTAAATTTGCCAGAAAATTGCTTACACAGGGAAGATTTTTCAAGTGCATCAATTTGCTTTGGTGTCATTTGAGAAAAGCGAAGCAGTGGAAGGACACGATCCAAGTACTCAGAAATATTGCTTTTGTGATTTTCACTCTGCAACCAGGATTCTACGCCTTGGTACAGTGTGTACTCGTCCTGGACAACCACGTCTGAGGATTCAAGGATGGTACACAGTTGGTCAATGCTCAAATCAAGCCATTCAGGAGTTTCTACCACGGCATTTACCTTTCCTTCTATCAAATCAACACATTCGACCTCAAGATGTTTCAAGCTGTAAGTTTTGGCGTGTTTCCACCATTGCAATGCTCCCTTTTCATTCTTAGACTCTATCACCTGTCTAGCCATATAATCTTCACATGCTAATATGAGCAGAACGACATTGTATTTGTCTGCCAATACGAGCATTGGAATTGCTGTAGAAACGTTTAGTTCAACTTGTCCAGTGTACATAAACTTAAGAAAACCTTTGAAAGCTGCTGCACATTCAGGAGTCTCTTGCAACTTCACTTCAGCCTGCTTAGAGTCCCGCCAACGAGATTCTGTTAGCATGGTGCGCATGACGTCACTGAAGTGGGCCAACAGAAACCTGTGTGCATAGTATGACACCTCTCCAACTTTTATGACCACGTCACTGAGGTCAGGTTTGTTGAACGCACTGGATAAGCTGCTCACATAGGATTCACATGAGCCGGCGATTTCTGAATGATCACTGGTTTGCATGTCCACATTTGTGTAGTTGTCACAATGTTGGAGTAGTCTGTCCTCATAATAAGCCATGGTCGGCAGAATACTCCGGACCCGTCATATGATCTATAACAAAGATAAAAATAAACTGCATTGGATGTCAAACTAAATGAAATCCTGTTCCACACTAATCAGAACATATTAAATTAATGAAAATATCCACACGTCTTTTAGACTGTCTTTCAGAGAACTTGAAGAAATTTCAATGAGAGGGTTGTGTCTTATTGTCAATGCGAAAAAATTTCCCCTAAAATGAATATGGAAATTTTCCAACTGTTTACTCCAGCCTGAAAATCATCAAATTTTGCCAGGACATTTAAGTTGACCGCTACCTTACGCATATTTAAAGAAAATGGTTGCGAACATGATTGGAAAAATTAAGTGTGCAAATTTTATCATTTTATCAAAATGCGAACCTGAAATCTTTATGAAATGTATTTATACGAGCATGTTGATTGTAGTTTTGACCGGAGAATTTCTCAAAATGCAACGTTTTTTAATGATTACACAGCTTTAATATTGCAAACCTCTTTATTACTGCCCCCCCCCCCCTGAACAGATGCCAGAACTCTGTTTGAGAGTATAATCGGTATTATTCTATCATTGAGTTACATCATGATGTTTCGATATGCGACGTAAAAAGTTGAAATGTGCCAGACAAGTTGTTTTTGGGAAGATGTCAAAGCAAATTGACAAAAGTACCTCAAAAATGCAAGCTTGCTAATAATGTGTGACATCGCCCTTTGATTGTTTAGTATTTTATCATTTGAAGTTAGTTTTTATCACTGACAATGACTCTGACCGACATGTTGTGGAGTGACCGTGTTTAACCCTACACGTGATACATCGTGAGAATGTTTTCCTCTTGTTGATTTACCGGACCTCTGAAGTAACCGTTGATCCTCCTTTAGGGAGCGTTCAGTTATTATGGCCGGGGCTGGGCCGGCAAATTCTTCCTGCGCATTGTCAAAATAAATGAACCCCCCTACCCATTGCACCAAAAAATTGATGACCCCCCTTTTAAGATGACAAAAATGTCATGACCCCCCTATTGCTTGAGTAAAGCTGTAAACACAAACACTGCTGGAGGGGGGGGGGGCAATAGAATAAAAAAAAAGATTCTCAGATTTTTGGAAATTAACCCCTTAAAAACTAACGTGTAAATGTTTAAATTTCCCCTTCTAACTTGCTATAATTTGAAATTACCCCTCAAAGGGATTGGACAGAAATTACAGGTAGGTTGATTGCAATATTTTTGCGCAAGCGTGTTTGTACAAAATTTTGATATTTGGATGTAATTGATAATCAGCTGTTGATCATGTTGATTCATGGTAGTCTATGAGAAAACTATGTAATACTTTTTCAATACAAAACTATATATATGCATTTATAGATATTTGATAATTGACATAAATGTACTCAGGTTGTTACCACCGGTATGTGGACAAAAAAATTGACTTTAGATTTTCATCAAAGATGTTCATCCCCTTATACATGGGAGTCTATGATAAAATTGTGATTTTTTTTTTCCGATGAAAAACTTGCTATACTTGTGCATATACAGACGTTGAATAATTAACTTAATTTTACTTGATTACAATGTGATGGTTAACGGTGCATATATGTGTTATGTGTATAAGAAATCTGATTTTGGAATTTCACTGAAAATGTTCATCCACTGTACATGAGAGTCTATGAGGAAACTACGAATAATTTTTTTCCAATACAAAAAACGTGAATCTGTGTATTTATTTACTCTGGAGTATTAATATCAATGTACTTGATTAGACTAGGGTGGTAACAAACGGATGCATTCACCAGAAATTGGATTTTGGAATTTCACCGAAATGTAGGAGTCTATGAGGAAACTATGAATAATTTTTTCCAATACAAAACTATCTAAATCTGTGTATTTATAGACATTTGATAATTCATTTTGAAGTACTTAGTTAGACTAGGATGGTTAAAGGTTCACATGGTTGCAAGAAACTGGATTTTGGAATTTCACCGAAATGTTGATTCACTATACATTTGGGTCTGTGAGAAAACTATGAATAATTTTTTTACAATGCTAAACTAAATTAATTTGTGCTTTTATAGGTGTTTGACAATGGATACAAATGTACTTGATTCAAATAGGACATTTGAATGTTCAGATGTTGACAACAATATTGATATTGGAATTTCACCTAAAAGCATAATTTCACTTTTCATGGTACTAGTAATCTACAGGTAACTGTTAAATAATTTTCCTGACAAAACTTGCTATATCTCTAATATGTAAGTAATAGGAATTGTTTATTGCCCTCAGTGAGCTCAATTTACAGTAAGACAAGCCTCAGAATTGCCAAGGCAAGATGTTCATGTGACAGATAATTATACATTTGTTCAGATATACAGTTAAATGACTTCAGAGAACGAAATCATGCAGCGAATCATTTTTATCTCCCAGAATATTCCTGAACACTGAAACTGCTTTTTGACGGGACGGATACTTATGAAAATTAAGTGACACCCCCCCCCCCTCTGAGCTGTTTGAAAAATACATGACCCCCTCCCCCTTTGCAGTTTTCAAATTTAAGGTGACCCCCCCCCCCGGCTGCAATAACTGAACGCTCCCTTAGTGAATATATTGTTTTGACAACTGCTTAAGTCGTTAGCTTTGACCGGACGCTATGTTGACAGATGTACTGATGGGAGTGATCTTTCTGTCTTTCACTTCTGCCGACTGTCTTTTAGTTAATTATAGACACATACTAAAGTCTGTAATCTCCACAAATGTAATAATCTCCATAAATGTAATATCAACCACAATTGTAATAAAATCAACAACAAATGTAATAAAACTGTCAACCATTAATGTAAGAACCCGCAACCACAAATGTAATAAACAAATTAACCATAAATGTAATAAAACTCAACCATAAATGTAATAAACTTGAACTTGTATATGTGATCATTTGTTTATCAATGCCCTGAGTAAATAATAACTTTAATAAGACTAGTGTAATGTTATTGCATACTTTCCTGAAACTAGGTTTCCTTTCCGAAACACAGAATAGAATACTTTGAGAACACTATCAGAAGACGGCGAGGTACCGATCAAACCGTTAGATAAAGGAAGTGGAACGCAATTCAAGACACTGATAATTACATAATAAGGAAGCGTCAAAATAACTCGTCAACCAGTGATACCACACAAAGTTTATGACAGATGACTCAGAACAAATAACAGAGCAATATACAAACTTACGACATAAAACATGTTGACGAGAACATATATTTCTATCTAGTAAAAACAATACGAACACACAGTAAGTGAGGCTACCCACAATTCCCCTTGATTTGTTCACTCAGACATTTTTTGCCAAAGGCTTTTTCAATTTTATCAGTTTCTTAACAATTTTTAACTCATAATTTAAGTTCAGGATTATTTGTTAAAACTATGTTCCAAAATTATTGATAATGATTAAAATTCAAGAGTAAATTGAATGAGAAGTCGATGTTTGGAGGTGCTAAAAATTGCACACTTGTCAAGATAAAGTTATCAGCAACTAAGATGGTCTCATCATACCACCTGTCAGACATGCAAATTTCCTTTGTTACGGACATTAAAAAAATCAATACCCTTTCTTTTGCCAACACAAATGCAACTTATTCCCTTAGTTTCCTTGAAAATATTGTGTATGGCTGTCAAAAATCCATGTCAACAAAATCACAAAATTGCTATCTCCTCCGCGGAAAAGGGGTTAATCTTGTCATTATTCACAGTGAGAGATCAGAAAATTATGATTATCAGAACTATGTTGCCAGAATTTTGAAATATGGACTGAGTTGTTCTGTGTACAGAAGAAATTTGCTTCAGTTCAGTGAGTGATCTCCGTGTGTACAGATCATAGAGAATTGTGGGTAGCCTCACTTACTGTGGAACACTACCTTGAACACAGTAGAACAAATTAGACATCATAACATCTCCAGTGAAGGAACAAACTTCAAGTGGGACAACATAGGAATACAGACAATCTATGGATTATTCCACACAATTTATCCCCTGAAGACGAATTTGAGGCGACTGATAAAGAAATTACCGCAAATTTTCGAAAAAACGGCGTTAAAGGATCGTTGTGTTATGCAGTCTCTTCCACTCTGGAGTAGAGACTGCACTGACATTCAGATTGCAGCTGTGTCTCACCGTGGCCAATCAGTTCTATACACAAAACAGCGAAACGTAAATACACTTTCAAATATACAAACACTAAAACGCAAACAATCAAGATATGAATAATGTGTGTAGTTGCTTTCCTTAGTACATAGATAAATATTTAAGGGATAATTCCTCAATTGCAACGACAAAATAGATTTATTACATTTATGGTTGACAAGTATTACATTTATGGGTGATTTTTTTATTACATTTATGGTTACCATTTATTACAATTGTGGTTGGTGTTTTTATTACATTTATGGTTGATTTTTGTTACATTTATGGGTGATATTACATTTATGGGTGCACTTTATTACAATTATGGTTGATATTACATTTATGGAGATTATTACATTTGTGGAGGTTACAAAGTCATGATAAAGTCAGATCCTCGCTCAATATAAACTCTGCATTTTAGTGTGCTAGTAAGGTACGTAGAACCTGTTGAGACGCCTAAGACGACGTTGACCGTCACCCGACGACATTTATTAGACTAGTATATAGTCATAGAAGTTTACCATGTAACTTGAGTTACTCAGCTGAATAAAGTACTACGACTTAGAGTATATATGTGTACCTGTTTCCGTACCTACTCCCGACATTCCACGCCACATAGTGTGCTTATCTCGCTTATGGTTATCTCGCAAACGGTTTATCTATTTTTTGTAAAAACCCTGTCAGCTGTATGGTCTCAATAAGAACGGTGTTGAACTAAAGCTCAATAACGTGTAAATGCAATCATTTGCCGCCCCTCATCGGATCTACTGTTGAGTAAAGCATTTGGTTAGAAACGGATTTTTGCTGACGATTTGTGTTGCATCTTCCGACGTAAGGTGGCCGTTATAATTGAATATATGGCTTGGACATTTTCAAGTGTCAACAGCAGAGAAGCAGTCGGTTACAGAAATGGGTAAATAGATTTGCCGAGCTTCACAAACACGATTGGATCTAATTTGGGATAATTGGATAGTTCAATTGTTCAAATTTATTAAAAGTGTTAGGCACTCTAAAGTTGGAAGTTGTAATATTTCAAATTACCCTCAAAACAAGTGTATTGCGAGAAAAGAAAAGCAGATGAGGTTACATTTGCAGGATAAAACCAACCTTAATACACTATCCAAATATCCCAAATTAGTTCCAGTCGTGTTTATAGGCCTACTTCTTCTTATTAAGATCATAAACAATTATTTTGTCTCAACTGTGACACTTGGGTTACTTTTCTAAGACATTATCACGAAAAATTCCTCTGTCCTGCGTGTTGAGAGATAATTCAGGCGACATTTTCTACACACAAGACAATTTACCGTCCATGATTGACTGATGGTGATATTGTTGGACTGTACACTTACAAAAAAGCTTGCATAGCACGTTTGACAATAGACTTAGTTCACGTCGGTGAATTTTAAAAAATAAGTTCATTTTTAATAGTTTATCTTGTATCTTTCCTATTTCATACAACCCTATTTGGCAGCCCAGGCCAGAGGTTTTCTTAGCGATAAAACGCGTTACCTTTGAGTCTGCACAGTAGTGAGTTAGTATCTGCCGGATTCCGGGAGAAACTCCCCTGTACAGCGTTCACCCTACTCACGCGTTTCACATGAAAACAGAACACACATCACTGCGTTCACCCTACTCAAACATTCACAAATCACAGGCTTGAAACCAAGTCTAGTTTTACAACTATCAACACTCCTATCTAGTGACATGTTCCAAAATTTGCCGCTATGTAAACAAATGGAAATTCGACTTTGCAATAGTAACGGGTGCACCCGAATCACGTGCTGTGCCACAAAATCGCGTGAACAGACAACAACATTCTACTCAAAATACCGAGAAAGAAAAATGGCTGACAGAAATACATAGAAATCTATGTCATTGATCATAGACCTCTAGAAATATACCCTCGAGAAAAACGTCCAGTTTTTATCGAGGGTCTATCGAGGACCTATACCTTGATATACCACCTGCACCGATAAATTGGCGATTTCGAAGAGCCGATTATTCCTCTATCTCAATCAAGAGAACGAGTCTCGAAAACATTAATTGTCTTCTCAAACCACTGTAGCAACGTTAAAGGTTAGGGACCTCACCAATGGAACGGAAATGAATCTCTAGCACCTGATTGCTCTTTACTATAATACGAAACACGATCTGGACTATATTGGGAATGTTGGATGGTCACAAAACATCTGTACAGGTTTATTCATTTTCCTTTTATATTAATATGTGATCATCGTTACATGGTAAACATGTCAATGATAACTTTTGTGACCACAAGTAGTTTGAGCAAGTAAAGTACGTTTCAACACTCACAATTATAGTTAGTAGATACAATGCCTTTTTTCAGGAGAACTGTATTACATCTTTCCGAGAAAGTATACGAATTTGAAACGGTATGAATACGTCATGTAAATGACAGTGCTTGTCCAAGATATACGGGAAATTGTCTCCTTAACTTTCAGTATTCAAATGTTTTTCATTATTTTTAATCTAACTTCCCTAGTAACCTCCCGTCTACTTAACCAATGTATTGGGTGTTAACAAAATGGCTGGTGTAGTCAAAACCGAAAGCTGACCACATTTGTGCTTAACTGCTTCATTATTACCGAACCAAATACTTAAAAGTACGCATAATATTACAAAGGTTGCAGACACATGTTTTTCAATGTTACTTACCTTTTTTGTACCGGACAACTTTTCTGTAATTTGAAAGCAGTCTCCTGGAAGTAATGGCGTATATTCTGTTCGTTCAGATGGCTGTACTTTGCCCTGAATGTTGAATATTTAAATATATTTATTGCATTATATTCGTCATAATAAATTATTTTTTTCTAACTCTAGAGGGCGGTAGAGGTCTGAAAATTCTGACCGATAAATCTAAAGCAGCCCCGCCGCCAGCAATGCCCTCAAGTTTACAAATTTCTCCCAATGGGAATCGCATCAACTCTCTCCCTGTCACAAAAAGCGCTACTTTCCTCTCTTTATTGCACAATTGTATTTTACATTTTTTCCCACAATTACAAATTATTAAGTATGGAGTATGCTGACAACCACGCAGGGCACGCCAAAGCATGAAAACGATAGGAGTGCGCAAAAGCAAACGCCAAACATGTTTCACCAGAGGCGCTTCAGTATTTAACATATTGGATATTACGTTCATAGTGTCAATAAAATGTCTATTAATAACTGTATTGATATGATTTTCCTTAAATGCTATCTTTCTGCTAGAAGAAATATTGAAATTTTGATTTGTTTGTGTTCGCTCGTAACTGCGAGGTATATTCTGAGCCCCGTGAATAGGTAATGATGTAAGTGGCAAATAGTATTTCCATGTTAACCCTAAAAGGCAGAATACCGACTTCAAATCTGTGTGGAAACTGTGACAAGGGACCGTTCGAATTATATTTACTGCTATTATCGGTAACAGCTAAGCTTCGTAATGGGATCAATGTGTAGCAAGCTAAAGACAAGTATTCTACCTATAGTGAAATATAGATTATTACTCAAGGATACGAACCCAGAAGCAAGCAATTTTCATCAAATTAAAGTGGCTTTGTCGATTAATGTTTTTGAAGAGAAGAATAAACAGCATATTTAAAGTATATTGGCAAACATTAAACCTGTCTTTTACTGTCAATTTTCAACTTATTTCTTAACTGTACGTCCATTCCCTGCCTCGGTTCTTATGCCAAAATTCTCGTGCAAAAATTAAAATGCCATTTAACAAAACAAACGCGACCACTTGATATTATAATTATAGATATCCAGTTTAGTCTAAAGTGTTCCGGTTTTTTGCTGATTTCCCGTCCATCCTACTTTGTGTACATATATGGATATCCACCTTATTAACAATTACGGCAATACTTTATTTACTTGATCGTCGGTGTTTCTATTATCAAAGAGAACTAAAATTAGTCTTCTGTCTCGTTTAAGCCGTATAATCAGTTTATCACGCTCATGATGTCATAGCTGTGATTTAAGTCGATATGCATATTTATTTTAAAATGTATGTTGCCCGATGAACAGCTGCCACTGAACATGCAGTACGGTGTCACACCCTGAAGCACAACTTCGAATTTTACGTGTGTAAACGACTGTATACATTTCACAGAAAGGCCACAATCAGTTTTGAGATCTTATTATAGGTGTGGAATACTTATGTGTACATACATATCAATGTGTTTGACCAGATTCATGGATGGGGTTTGTCAATTTGTTTGAAGAAGCGATCCAGTATAGGTTTGCGGTCACCCAAAATTGTAGCATAACTTAATAGCCATATTTTCCCACACAACCCCAGTAGGTTTAACCATTTACATGCCACAGTTGTTACCCAGAACAGCGCGTAAAAATTTCCGTATGAACTCGAATCTTACGCATTTTAATTGGGAATTTTTACAAGGTCTAATAATAATGCTATCAGTTTGCGATCTTGTTTTCAGTAGCTCATATCCATAGTTTTAGGATAATGGAATATGTCCATTATAATTGACATGTTTCAAATTTTTAAATTTGCATTGACAGCCACCATACTTATGAGTGATCAGTCTTCTTGCGGGTATCCCTGAAACTGTTTCTCCTCTGACATAAAAGGGATGATGTCTGTAGACGCTTGGCACTGTTTTGATTTGTAATAGACAAAATGAAGTGTTTACAAGTTTAGCTACCATGCCCCCTCCCATGATATCGATAACATGGAATATTCCTTTCACTTTGTGTGGTAGTATTCTAGTTGACTGAACTGTGAATGTTGTCAGATGTAGTGCTTTCCTAAGACGACATATGGTACACTCGTTTTGCAGCAAATTTGTGAGAAAATAAACTTCGTAGAATTTTCATTGCGATTGTTGTATCTTTTCTCTGTTTGAACTCAGGTGCATAAGACAGCAGGTGCTCAGATAACTCCAGTGTATCATTATATATTGGTTCCATGCACTTCACTTCTTCCTATGTGTTTGAATGTGTCTTAAGGTATTGCTCAAAGCTTAAAATGTGGCTCAATATTTTCTCAGGGAAGCAATCAAGGCCATGTCTTTCTAGTGAAAGATAAAAATCAGGATTTAAAATGCTAATTCTGATACTGGGCAAACGTAGGGGAAATGGTGTCATCTTGGATGCCATGTTGGCTATCTAATATTGCTACATTTTGGTCCAGTGTTTCTTTAATATTTAAAACCTAAAAATTTTCCAATATTTGAAATTTAAAATGTTACTAATTTCCCCATCGACACTATGGGTGTTAACTGAAGCTTTGATTGTCTGAACAAGTAATCAAACCATCATAACTTCGTAGGCTTTAAAGCAAGTCTACAACAAAGCATTGTAAAAAATCTGTCCCCGAGGCGCAATCTACTGTAACAACTTTCATCTTCTGTCCTGTGTATGAAAATGTGCTGACAGACACGTAATGTCATAAGATAACTGATTTCCCATCTATTCTTCATCTTTTTCGGCCTTTCATGCAATGAAAAATTGTCTAGCTTTGACAATATCAATCTCTTTACATGGAAGACACAACCAAATTTGACACTTTGCTTACACAAGCTTAGATATGAAGACAGAAATAAAACTGAAGTGCATATTAGAACATTTGTTGTGTATTTTGGAAATGCATTGATTGTTGATGCATCAATTTTATCATTCTTAAAAAAATCCCATTGCTCTACTCAATTATATACAGTAGAATGTTTTGGTTCAATGGAGCAGTCTGACAGACTGAGTATGGATTATGCTTAGTTTTGTGAAATAATTTATCATTTGAAGGAATATTGGCATTACATGCCTTGCAAAGTAAGTTTTCGTTTTACAGCTCCACATATATTTGACATGACTTCTATTTCTTCATTTGTCTTTATTGACAATGTACATGGTATTTACCAGGACTTTTTGTACTTAATAGAATAACTTACAATATGATTTGTTTTTGACGTTGCATTCCAATACGTAAATATAATGTTTTTACAGATGACACACAATGGCACTTTACATTTTTTGTTGTGCTGGCCGTTGGTAATTCCCCTAAACTGTAGCCGAGTCAACTTGTTCTGACATCTTGACCATTTACGTCATATAAAAAAGGTTCTTTTTTATTTTTTTATTTGCTGAGACTCCTAAAATAGATTCGAGAATTTACTAAAATTGATTTTAATATGAAAAAAACGTCTAGGTTCTGCTTGCTTTTTCAAAAACACACCTAATTTTTTATTATTATTTGACCTTAACATCATTTACCGACGTGCAAAGTGACACTGATACATCTGAGATATCACAGGCAAAACGCACTTGCCATACAGCATGCATACATGAAAAACACATGTTAAATAGCCTAATAGGGAACATCAAATGAAGTGATCAGCACTCTCCTTCACAAAATCCATCGCCCGACTTTGCTGCATACACAGAATTTTCAAATTGATGGGTGACTCCATTTGTTGGTAGTTGTGCAAAATGTCAGACAGTGAGCATTGACTAATTCTCAGTGCCTTGAGGGGGCGCTGCATCCAACACAACGTATTTTGCTCTGAAATCACTTCTGCAAATATCCATGCAATTTTATTGAATTTTTCATTGGGTTCACGTTTTAGCTTGTCAAGCAGTGGTAAGTTGGTGATAAAGTAGTGTTAATTTATGCAATTGTATGTAAATCACCCGATTTCCTGGCTTCTTTTTCCTCCCAATTTCAAAATTGAAAAGTATGCTTTCTGTCCCCATTGCATTGCAATATCATGTTGTTTGCCCGTAGTCACGTGACAAAACCTATTTAATGTAGCGAGAATTGGTGAACAAGAAAGGTTAAAACAGACAAATATACCTATAAAACTGATCAATGTTATTAAGGAGTGCCTTTATTGATACTAATATAATTTTCATGACCATTTACATTAGAATACAGCAAATATCAAACTGTATTCTCTTTTTCAGAAAAATATCAGGCTGTATATCTTGAGTAATTCAAAACTAGCTGAAAAGGTTAAATATTTGAAAGAAGTTCTGCATAAATAATCTTCAAAAAGCCATCGAAAAGTTTGGATAAACGTGAAAACTAGTACTTTAATTCTGTAGAAATAATCATTAGGTAATTTAAAGTGCCAGAATGTGTGAATAATTCGAATGAAAACATTGTTTACATTATTCACACATTAAAAAATTAAAAGTGTTTCTCTCGATTAAAATGCGCTGCATATATAATACCGCATTCTACTTTGTGGTTGAATATAACGACCTTGTTAAAGATATAACCTCTTTAGATGGTAGAAGTCTCTGCTTTCTACGCAAACAGGGTACACAATACATTTACGGATACCACTTCATACAAATGCATGAGTGAAAATCTCTCTTTTACGATTGAAATATACATGTACATTCTGTTACTGTGTAAGTGGAAAATTGTGTCACAAGTCACATAAAGTAATACCAGTCCAAGACTAAAGTGGTACCCTCTACATCCCTATTTAGCTTTATCTTGAAAGCTTTTGAAATGAAATGTACAGGTGCCTTTGCGAAAATCCGTAGTGACAAGAGAGATAAAATGAACGAAAATGTAAAACTTAAGAAAAGATACAGAAGAATTGATCACCTTGGCTTTTGCTCGTTTGCTCATACTGGGTTGTAAAACGTGAAATGCGACAGTAAATTAGTAAAAGTAGGACGCCTGTTGAGATGCTATGCTGTGTTTTGCTAACGGAAACAAATCACAGAGTTTAAGCCTTTAGTTAGTGGTTGTATAAATTTGTCAGTACGACCTTGTTAGTGTGCATCGAGCAGTTTTATTTCTTTTGCTTGTAAGATAGACTTCTTGTTCTGTCGAATATCTTGCGTTCAGCTTGTTAACACAGCCCTAACTGTGTCTTCTGTTCACTTTAATTATTAGTATTAGAAATTGAATTTTGAATAGATTTGATGCTGTGTTTTTTAAAATATAAAACCTAAAATATTCCGATATTTGAAATTCAACATGTGACTAATTTTCCCATCGACCCTATGGGTATAAACTCAAACTCAAGCTTTGATTGTCTAATCAAGTAATGAAACCATCATACTCCGTATGCTTTAAACCAAGTCTAAAACAAAGCATTGTAAACATATGTCCCCTAGGTGCAATCTATTTTAGCAGCTTCCATGTTCTGTCCTGGGTATAATCATAAGAAATACTGATATCTCACCTAATTTTCATATTCAACGTTAACCTTGTATGCATGAAAAAATATCTAGCTTTGACAACTTCAAGGTCTTTACATGGAAAAAACAGCCAAATTTGACACTCTTGTGAGTTTGCTTACACAAGTTTTAATGTGAAGACAGAAATAAAAGTTAGGTGTATATCAGAACATTTGTTGTGTTAACACGATTGGAACTAAATGGGATAATTGGATCTTCATATTTTTCAAATTTTGCAAAAAAATGTTTAGTGCACCATAGCTGAATGTATCAATATTACAAATTACTCATAAAAACGAGTGTGTAACGTAAGAAGAAAAGCAGATGAGCTTACATTTGCAGATTTCAAAGACAGTACTTCACCATCAAATTATCCCAAATTAGTTCGTGTTGAATGCAGTGGTTCTTCATGCATCATTTTTATCATAAACACTTTGCTCTAGGCAGCTATGTCCAGTAGAATGTTTTCATTCCAGGAAACAGTCACAGGATAACAGTGTGGATTTGCGCAGTTTTGTACAAAAAATTATCATTTGTAAGAATTTGGCAGTATGCATGACAAAGTTAATGTACTTTTTAATTGTTTTTTGTACTTAAATAAAATACTTACCCGATGAATAAGGACTTGACGTTTTGTTCAAATATGTAAATGAATTTTTTTTCAGATCACAGGATAGCAGTTTGAGTTTTCGTTGCGCTAGCCATTTTTAATTCCCCTTAAATGTATCTGACTCAACTTGTCATGACATTTCGACCATTTAGACCAAAATAAAAAATAACTTCTTTACTTCATTTCATTCATTGTGAAAAATTTTCTAAGGACCACTGGTTTTCCTAGGGTCAGTCAGTTTACCGAAAATACACCTATTTTTTCATTTGGCATTATTACCTCACATTTGGTATATGTATATATACTGAAGACAGCTTATATGATAAGTCAGTTGCATCTGCATGTCTGTATGTATGTATGTCTGTTTGTCTGTGTATTTCTGTGTGTGTGTCAGTCCATCCACACCATAACTAAAAACCGGCCATCTTATCTCTTTCGTGTTCCAGTGGACCCAGGTGTGGAGAACCGAATTTGTTTAAATTAAGATAACATGAGTGTCAAAAATATGCAATGGTATAAAAGCAGGCGAAATCCTGCTAATTGCTAAAGTTCTGTAACCACGGGCCAGATATGGTTGAAACTTAGTATGCAGGTTTCATAAGGTGATTTAATTATAATTTGTACACATTGTGGTGAAATTTCAATGTTTACTTTTTGGACAATTTTTTCCCATTTTCGGTAAAACAATCATCTTCTCTGAACCACTGGTTCAATTGATTTGAAACTTGGCATGAATGCATGATTCCAGTGTTGAGCTCTCTTAGGTTTGTTCAAACTGTAGTAAAATGTTCACATTTGTATTTTTGGGATAGCTTAAACCATTTTTGGTCAAAAAATCATCTTTCTTGACACTGGTCTTCAGATTCGTAGGTTTGAATTCTGTCAGAATAGGTCAAATTGAGATGGAATTTAATTTTGTATCTTTGGGTCAATTTTTCCATTTTTGGTCATGAAGTCATTTTCTCTAAACGTGTGTGTGTTATTGCGTTGAAACTTGATATGCATATTCTTAGGGACAGTATCATCAAATTGTGGTAAAATGTTCATATTTGTATTTTTGGGTCACTTTGTTCCCATTTTTGGTCAAAAAATCTTCTCTGAAACTACTCTTCGGATTCCTTCGAAATTCAGAATAAAGAGCTAACATGATATAAAGTCACTACGATGCTTTTGATGAATTTTTTATGTTTGTGTTTTCTGGGCAATTTTCCAATTTTGATCAAAAAATCGTCTTCTCTGCTCTGTCCGTTTGCTATGAAACTTGGTAAGCACTGTTCCTAGGTGTAAACTTAGTTGAGTTTGTTCACATTGTGGTGAGCTTTGCATATTTGTATTTTGGGGTTATCTTTTTTTTTCATAATCTCTGAAATTTGCTGGTCCGATTCCTTTTATATTTGATATTTGATGTGAAGGTTCGTAGGTATGGTGAAAATAACACGATTGGAACTAATTTGGGATAATTACATAGTGAACTAATGTCAATTTAATCTGTAAATTTAAACTCATCTGCTTTTCTCTTTAAGCAATGCACTTGTTTTATGAACAATTTGTAATATTGCAACATGTAGCTATAGGGTACCCAACACTTTTGAGAAATTTGAAAAATATAAAGATCCAATTCTTCCAATATGTTCCAATCGTGTTACATCAGTATTGTTCAAATTATGACAAAACCTGCAATATTGTGTTTTTGGGACAATTTTGCTGTTTTTCGTCCCAAATAGGAATTTGTTCAATTGAAGTCGTCATTTACCATATGTATGCTAACGGGCAGCAAAAGTGTAAAATTGGTAAAGTCTCGATAACTGAGTCAGAATTTTACATGTTGGGTATCATCTTCAAGCTAACAATAACCCGTTTTCTTAAATATTACAACTTAATGGATTACAAAATATCGGTTACATAAATTCCATGTGATTTATCAGTACAGTCACCCATTGCACCACTATCTCGAACTCTTGCTGTGGAGAGAAGTCAACTGTATGCCCACAATGCATCTAAATACCTAGTTTGCCCCTTAGCACAAGACAAAAGCTATTTAAGGTAGCAAGGATTGGTGAACAAGGAAGGTCCAAACAGACAAACATACCAAAGAAGTTGCCGATGCATGCAGGAGTACTTTTATTGACGCTAATTTCTACTATTGCGATAACCATATACATTTGAAAAGGATAAAATATATCAAAGCGTATCTTCTATATCGACAAATATATGGCTGTGTATCTTGATGAAAGTAAAACAAGCTGAAAAAGACTACATGTTTGAAAGAAATCTTACATGAATAATCATTGAAAGCACGACAAACAGCGTACACATCCATGGAGACTGTGCTTAAATTCTGCAAATACAATTTAGGTAATTGAAGTGAAAAGGCAGGTTGAAAGATGAAACGACCGATTTGATATATTTAAAAGTGTTTTCGTCTGTTCAAATGCATGACATTAGTGATACGTTTCCAGATTTGTAAAGATTAAGCACAGATACCTTGTCAAAATTAAATGACAATTGAAATGCCAGGAGTCGACGTCCTGCTGCTTTTAACTTATATAAGGTGCGATAAGTTTTTGGATAACATTCCATACCCATGTATGAATGAAATGATCTCTTGTCAGACAAACAACCGTCACTATGTACATAAAGTGCTGAGTCAATTATTTAAAAAAGGTACCACACTAAAGGTTCACTGTGTACCCTCGGCGCTGTAATTCTGCTCTATATTCACAGCCGCTGCGTTTGAAAAACGAGCGGATACTTGTGTGAAAGTTTAGTAAAAAAGAGAGATAAAATGTAATAAGGAAATTACAGTATTGAATACCTGAACAAGTAATAAAATATAAAGCTATCAAAGAAAGGTTCGCTACTGTAAAAGAAAACACAACTGTAAACTGTATATTTCATTCAAGCAATGTGTTCAAGGATGTCTCATTGAAATGGTAATGTCAAAAAAGGAAGAATTTTTATGTCATACTTTTAGTTTGCTAAATCACAGTATTTAATGTGATATACAACAATCATTTAATCATAGAATGTAGCTCTAACAGCAAAATAATGTGAGCCAGTTGTGTTTTGATGCCAAGGAATGCACATACAATTGGCATACTGTGTTGGTTTTGTTGGTGTTGTTGATACGAGTCGTAGTACCCGTAGTTATACCGATTTTGTTGATTGGCATGAACAGTAAACATTTCTATTATATTATTACGGTATGACTGATCCTCCACGTCAACATAAGCAATATGTGGAGTTTTCTCCCCAACTTTTCCATTTCCTCTGATAACACTAAGCGTCTTTCTTGACTGCCCATCAATAAGTCTTATACGTACTGAGTAAGTACTTTGCCCCTCTGGCAGTAACCTCAAATATAGCCCGTATAAATTACCAGACTGATTGGGTTTTCTGCAAATATCTAAATTAGGCCTCGTTTGTCGAGATTGTGAATAAGATACTCCTCCCGCAATTGATTTATGATGCATAGCTACTGTGTGCTGATAACCCGGAAACGACTGTTGCAGGTGTGTGAAGTAAACAGATATCTCTGTCTCTTGCAATGGCGACTGCCCATATTCACGAGGTTGATAGCCTGTGTTAGGATTATCAGGAGCCTTATTCCTTCCCATTGCAAAGAATTTGTATGCTTGTAGAACATATGAAGTGAATTTGTTAGAATATTGTTTACTCAGTAAAGATTTTTCAATGACATCAATTTGCTGTGGTGTCATTTGAGTAAAGCGAAGCAGTGGCAGGACACGGTCCAAGTACTCAGAAATATTGGCCTTGTGATTTGCACTCTGCAACCAAGATTCTACTCCTTGGTACAATGTGTACTCGTCCTGGACAACCACGTCTGAGGATTCAAGGATGGTACACAGTTGATCAATGCTCAAATTCAGCCATTCAGGAGTTTTAATTGCGGCATTTAAACTTTCTTGTATCAATTCAAGACATTCGAGCTCAAGATGTTTCAGGTTGTACGTTTTGGCGTGTTCCCACCACTGCAATGCTCCCTGTACATTCCTAGACTGTATCACCTGTCTGGCCATATAATCTTCACATACTGATTTAAGCAGAGTAACATTGTATTTGTCTGCTAAAACAAGCACTGGCAGGGCTCTAGAAATTTTGAGTTCAATTTGTCCATTGTACATAAACTTAAGAAAGTCTCCAAAGACTGTAGCGCACTCCGGCGTTTCTTGCAACTTCACTTTAGCCTGCTGAGAGTCTCGCCAACGAGATTCTGTAAGCATGGTCCGCATGACGTCACTGAAATGGGCCAATAGAAACCTGTGTGTATGGTATGACACCTTGCCAACTTTAAGGACCACGTCACTGAGGTCAGGTTTGTTGAACTGACTGGATAAGCTGCTCACATAGGTTTCACATGAGCCGGCGATTTCTGAATGATCACTGGTTTGCGTTTCCACCTTTGAGTAGTGTTCGCCTTCGTCTTGTTTTTCCCCCACATACCCATAGACCCCTTGACCTTCCATGATCTACAACACAGATAAAAAGAAAATGTATTGGATGTCAGAATATAACGTCAATGAGATCGTGCTCCAAACAGATGAGAACATAATGAATAAGGTCCGCATGTCTTTCAGGCAAGAACTTTCAATGCAGGCGTTATGTCTTACAGTGAGAAATATTCCCCTTAAATGCATATATGGAAATTTCATAACTTGACTCAAGCCTGAAAATCATCACATTGAGCCGGGATATTAAAGTTTACCACTATCTTAGAGTAAGAGCAAGTCCCTTTGTCTGCGGTTTTAAACTTTATTTACCAACGCTTCGACCACACGCAGGAGGTCTTCTTCAGGGTCAAAAATATGAAAACGATATGATAAAAACACATTGTAAATTGATGTAAAATTTGGATACAATGTGTGAAAACGAAGAGGACTGTAAATCTAAGTGAGACGAATGCTCTGTTAAACTGAAAAAACCAAAAGAAACAATGCTTGTGACATCCATTTTAACAACCGTATCTCGAGACATGTTAAGTTTGCCGCCGCCATGTAAACAAGTGGAAATTCGACCGTGCAAGAGTAACGGGTGCACGCTGATCGCCGAGAAATAACTGTGGCACATAAATTACAGCCTAGACCCTATTCGTCGCTTTCGGCCTTCGTCGGGAGACCGAAAGCGACGAATAGGGTCAAAGCTACATAAATTGAGTCAACAGAGAACAACATTCTACTAGTACTCAACATACCGAGAACGAAATAGGGATAACAGAACCTATAACGAAAATAGAAAAACAATACGATGGAAATACGTAGAAATCTATGTCATTGATATGCCAACTGCGCCAATAAATTGGCTGATTCTATGTGCTTGTTACTTATCTATCCCAATCAAGAAAGCCAATCTCGAAAACATTTCATTAAAATTATCGCAAACCACTGCAGCGACAGTTGGGAGCGCCACAAATTGAACGTAAATAAAATTTCTCGCGCGAATGCTCTTGACGACAATTCACAACACGATCTGGACTATACTAAGAATGTTTGATTGTGACAAAAGATTAACATCTGTACATGTTGCATTTCATATTTATGTGATTTTCACTACGTGGCAAAAATGTCATTGATAACGTTTCTGTTTCACAAGTAGTTAGAGCAAGTATAGGACGTTTCATCACACACAACTATGCTATACAGTACCCTTTTTCAGTAGGACTGTATTAAATTTGTTACAATATGTAAGTATGTATATGTGAAGCGGTCCGAGTATGTCATGTAAATGACAGGGCTTGCCCATGACGTACGGGTAATTGTCTCCTCAACTATACGTATTCAAACGGTTTACATTATTTTTATCTAACGTTCCTACAAATTTCCAATCTACTTAACCAATTATTGGGCGTTAACAAAATGGCTGGTGTGGTCAAAACCGAAAGCTGATTACATTAGTGCTTAACTGCTTCATTATTACCAAACCAAACACTCAAAAGTACGCATAATGTTACAAAGGTTGCAGACACATGTCCTTCAATGTTACTAACCTTTTTTGTACTGGACAATTTTTCTGTAATTTGAAGGCAGTCTCCTGTAAGTAATGGCGTATATTCTGTTCGTTCAGACGGCTGTACTTTGCCCTGAATGTTCAATATTGACATACGTTTATTGGATTATATTCGTCACAATAACCGATTTTTTCTAACTCTAGAGGGCGGTAGAGGTCTCAAAATTCTGACCGATAAATCTAAAGCAGCCACCGCCGCCAGCAATGCTCTTAAGTTTACAAATTTCTCCCAAAGGTAATCACATCTACTCTCTCCCTGTCACAAAAGGCGCTAATTTTCTCTCTTCTCTTGCAGAATTGTATTTTACGTTCTTTCCACACTTAAACATTGTTAAGTATAGAGTATGCTGACAACCACGCATGGACACGCCAAAGCATGAAAACGATCAGAGTCCATGTTTCACTTGACGCGCTTCAGTATTTAACATATTGGATATTACGTTTACAGTGTCAATCAAATGTCTATAAATAAATGTATTGTTATGATTTTTCCTTAAATTTTATCTAACTGCTAGAAGAAATATCGAAATTTTGATGTGATTGTGTTTGCTAGTAACTGCGAGGTATATTCCGTGCCCCGTCAATAGGTTATGACAGGTGCAGCCAACAAACAATGCACTTTTAAAGGGGTCCTTACTATGATAAGATATATTGTACATGACAAGTAATGTGAACTGACTAATTTAAAGTCAAGAGGGTAATTAATTAGCTGTTCATAATTTCCCCTCCAACTGAAAATTTTTCGACTTTACCTTGACGCACTCAAAGTTCATTTTTACCCGCTCCCCACATATTTTTGCCTGTTTCCCCTCCCCACTGTGAAGGTTTGAATCTCCCCTGACCTGCAGCGATAAAGCTTGCCGATTTCCCCTGCCGTGGAAAAAATTCTCCTCAAAATTTTGTCATTCCATTTCCCCTGCAGACATGAAGCTACCCAAACCCTGAGATGAAAAAACCGGTCGATTTTCCCCTGCCCTGAGAAAAAGTTTCCCCTGAAAATTAACATTCTCATGCAGATACATACTGCAGTGGCCTTTTATTTGGTTTCCATGTCGCAGTACATAGAGTGAGATGTTGGGTCAATCGATAGGCTAAGTAGTCTGGGTAACCTTTAAAAGGTATAAGTACTTGCACTGTGTCCCAATCCCCGGAAACACCATGGCTCAACTTCCCCTGTCCTCGTTTTGAAAGCAGCTTCCCCTCTCCTCGTTTTTCGCCAAGCCCTGTCCCCATGACAATAAACCAATATCTGCCCTGCCCGACAAAAAAAACTTAAATTTGCTCCCCTGCCACCTAAAATTATGTCCCCTGCCCTAGCAAAATTAAAATTTCCCCTGCCATCAAAAATTGCTTCCGGAATAGCTTTTTCGATGAATAGCTCCGTTGGTTGCACCTGTTATGATAGGCGCCGTCAGTGGCAAATAGTATTTCCATGCTAACCCTAGATGGCAGAAAACCGACTTCAAATCTGTGTGGAAACTAGTACAAGGGACCGTTCGATTTATATTTATTGGTATTATCGGTCACAGCTAAGCTTCGTAATGGGATCAATGTTAAGCCAGCTAAAGACAAACATTGTAAATATGGTGAAATATAGATTATTACTTAAGG
The DNA here is from genome assembly GCF_041260155.1 of Ptychodera flava. Classification (NCBI taxonomy): domain Eukaryota; kingdom Metazoa; phylum Hemichordata; class Enteropneusta; family Ptychoderidae; genus Ptychodera; species Ptychodera flava. The sequence goes on from NW_027248278.1 coordinate 12,187,559, forward strand.
ATACGATCCCAGAACCAAGCAATTTTAATTCATCGAATCAAGGTGGCTTTCTCGATTAATGGTTTGGAAGAGAAGAAGAAAGAGCATAATGAAAGTAAGGGCAAACATTCAATCCGTCTTTCTGTCAATTTTCAACTCATTTCTTAATTGTACGTCCATTCCCTGTCCCGCTTCTTATGTCAAACATTCTCGTGCAAAATCTAAAGTGCCATTTAACGAATACATTGATATTATATATTGATATTATAATTACAGATACCTAGTTTAGTCTCAGTTGTTCCGGTCTTTCACAAATTTCCCGTCCATCCAACTTTGTGTACATATGGATATCCACGTTATTAACTATAACAACAACACTTTATTTACTTGATCGTCGACGTCGGCGTTTCTATCGTCAAAGAGAATTAAAATTAGTCTTCTCTCTTCTCGGTCACGATGTCATAGCTGTGATTTAAGTCGATATACATATTTACTTTAAAATGTATGTTGCCCGATGAACAGCTGCCAATAAACATGCAGTACGGTGTCACACACTAAAGCACAACATGTGTAAACAAATGTAGACATTTCACGGAACGAAAGGCCGCAATCAGTTTTGAGATCTGATTATAGGTGTGGAATACTTACATGTACATGCAAATCAATGCGTTTGACCAGGTAAATGGATGGGATTTGTCAATTTGTTTGAAGAAGCGATCCAGTATGGCTTCCTTTACATGTCTGAAGCCAGTAATAAGATGTGTGTGAACTGTGTTCCTTTATATAGGGTTGCGGTCACCAAAAATTATACCATAACTTAATAGCCATGTTTTCCAACTTAACCCCAGTAGGTTTCATCATTTTCATGCCAAAGTTGCTGCCTAGAACAGCAAGTCAAAATTTACGAATGAACTCGTATCTTAGGCATTTTAATTGGGAATTTTACAAGGTCTAAGAATAATGCTATCGGTTTGCTATCTGGTTTTCAGTAGCTCATGCCCATAGTGTTAGGATAATGGAACATGTCCATTATAATTGACATGTTTCATATTTTCAAAATTGTAATGACAGCCATCACATTTATGAGTGACCGATCTTCTGGTATCCCTGGAACAATTTCTCTTCTGACACAAAATTGGATGATGTATGTAGACTCTTAATTGGCACTGTGTGATCAAAAAGTACTGTTTAGATTTGTAATAGACAAGATGAAGTATTTACAAGTTCCGCTGCCATGCCCCTCCCATGATATCGATAACATGGAATATTCCTTTCATTTTGTGTGGTAGTTTTCTAGTTGACTGAACTGTGAATTTTGTCAGATGTAGTGCTTTTTGCTAAGATGACATATGGTACAATCCTTTTGCAGCAAATTTGCGATAAAAAACTTCGTAAAAATTTTCATTGTGATTGTTGTATCTTTTCTCTGTTTGAACTCAGATGTATAAGATAGCAGGTGCTCAGATAACTCCAGTGTATCATCATTTATGGGTTCCATGCATGTCACTTCTTTCTGTGTTTGAATGTGTCTTAAGGTAATACTGAAAGCTTAAAATTAGGCTCAATATTTTCTCAGGGAAGCAATCAAGGCTGATTCTTTCTAGTGAAATATAAAAATCAGGATTTAAAATGCAAATGCTGATACTGGGGAAACTTAGGGGAAATGGTGTCATGTTGAATGCCATGTTGGCTATACAATATTGCTACATTTTGGTCCAGTGTTTCTTTAATATTTCAAACCTAAACTTTTTTCCAATATTTGAAATTCAAAATGTTACTTATTTCCCCATCGACACTATGGGTGTTAACTGAAGCTTTGATTGTCTGAACATGTAATCAAACCATTATAACTTCGTAGGCTTTAAAGCAAGTCAGACTACAAGAAAGCATTGTAAAAATATGTCCCCGAGGCGCAATCTACTTTAACAACTTTCATCTTCTGTCCTGTGTATGAAGATGTGCTGACAGACACGTAATGTCATGAGATTTCTGATTTCCCATTTATTTTTCATCTTTTTCGGCCTTTCATACAATGAAAAAATGTCTAGCTTTGACAACTTCAATCTCTTCACATGGAAGAAACAAACAAATTTGACACTTTGCTTGCACAAGCTTAGATATAAAGACAGAAATAAAAGTGAAGTGCATATTAGAACATTTATTTTGTATTTTGGAAATGCATTGGTTGTTGATGTATCAATTTTATCATTCTAAAAAATCCCATTGCTCTACTCAGCTATATACAGTAGAATGCTTTGGTTCCATGGAGCAGTCTAACAGACTGAGTATGGATTATGCTAAGTTTTGTGAAATAATTTATCATTTGAAGGAATATTGGCATTGCATACCTGGCAAAGTGTTAGTTTTACAGCTCCACATATATTTTACATGACTTCTATTTATTCATTTGTCTTAATTGACAAAGTACACGGTATTTACCAGGACTTTTGTACTTAATAGAATAACTTACAATATGACTTGGATTTGACGTTGCTTTCCATTACATAAATAAACTGTTTTTACAGATGACACACAATGACACTTTACATTTTTTTGTGCTGGCCGTTGGTAATTCCCCCTAAGTGAAGCCGAGTCAACTTGTTCTGACATTTTGACCATTTACGCAATATTTTTATTTGCTGAGACTCCTAAAATAGAGTGAAATTTAGAGAATTTACTATAATTGATTTTATTATAAAAAGGTCAAGGGTCTGCTTGTTTTTCTGGAGTTAGGTAACAAAAACACACATAATTTATTTATTTGACGTCAACATCATTTACCAACATGCACAAAGTGACACTGATACATCTGAGATACATCAGGCAAAACACACTCGCCATAATAATACATACAGCATACAGACATGAAAAACACATGTAAAATAGGCTACTAGGGAACATCAAATGAAGTGATCAGGTCCCTCGTTTACAAAATCCATCGCCTGACTTTGTTGCATACACATAGTTTTCAAATCGATGGGTGGGCCCATGTGTTGGTAGTTGTGCAAAGTCTCAGACAGTGAGCATTGACTAATTCTCTGTACCATAAAGGGGCGCTGCACCAAACACAACGTATCTTGCTCTGAAATAATTTATGCAAATATTCATTCAATTTCAATGAGTTTATAATTGGGTTCACCTTTTGGCTTGTCAAGAAGTGGTAAGGTTGTGAAAAAGTAATGTTAATTTGTGCAAAAGTTTGCAAATAACCCAATTTCCTAGCTTCTTTTGCTCCCAATTTCAAAATTGAAAAGTAAACTTTCTGCCCACAATGCATTGCAATATCATGTAGTTTGCCCGTGAGCACGTGACAAAACCTAGTTAACATTGGTGAACAAGAAAGGTTAAAACAGACAAATATACCATTAAAACTGATCAATGTTATTTAGGAGTACCTTTATTGATACTGATATAATTTTCATGACCATTTAGATTAGAATACAGCAAATATCAAACTGTATTCTCTATTTCAGAAAATATTATGGCTGTATATCTTGAGTAATTCAAAACAAGCCTAAAAGGCAAAGTATTTGAAATAATTTGTGAATGAATAATCCTCTAAAAGCTATCCAAAATAGTGGACAAACGTGGAAACTAGTACTTTAATTCTGCAGATGTAATCACTAAGTAAATTAAAAGTGCCAGAAAGTTTGAATAATCCGAATGAAAATATTGTTCACATTATTGACACATTAAAAATTAACAGTTTTTTATCTCCGTTAAAATGCGCTACATATATAACACCGTATTCTACTTTGTGAAGATTGAATGTAACGACCTTGTCAAAGATATAACCTCTTTTTAAATTGTAGGAGTCTCTGCTTGCTACTCAAACAGGGTACACAATACGTTGATGGATACACCAGTCGATACAAATGTATGGGTGAAAATATCTCCTTTACAATTGAAATGTACTTGTATATCTACTGTGTAAATGAAGTATTGTGTCACACGTCACATATATTAATATACCAGTCTAAGACTAAATTTGTACCCTCTACATCCCTATTTTGCTCCCTTTTGTAAGCTTTTAAAATAAAATGTACAGGCGCTTTGCGAAAATTCGTAGTAAAATGAGAAATAAAATGAACGAAAATGTAAAACTTTGGGAAAGAGACAGAAGATTTGATCATCTCGACTTTTGCACTTTTGCTCGTGCTGTGGGTTTTAAAACGTGAAAAGAGAAAGTAAATTAGTAAAAGTAAGACTCCCGCTGAGATGCTAAGGTGACATGTGGTGCAGTGCTATCTAGTGGAAACAAATTATAGTAGAGTTTAAGCCTTTAGTGAGTGGTTGTATAAATTTGTCAGTACGACCTTGTTAGTGTGCATCGAACAGTTTTATTTCTTGTGCTTGTAAAATAGACTTCTTGTTCTGGTTCCAAATCATGTCAAATGTATTGTGTTCAGCCTGTTAACACAGCCCTTACTGCGTCTACTCTCTTACTGTTCACTTTTATTACTAGTATTAATATTAGCAATTGAATTTAAATCAGGATTAGAATTCATTTGCTAACAATAGCATTGTTACATTGTAGCATTGTACGCAATTCAATATGTTAACCAGGCTAGAACATCCATTGATATACTTAAGAGCGATATACTTAAGAGCGAACAAAAACATTGAGTTGTTTTAAAGCACAGAAATAAGCAAAAAGTACAATATTGTACATCCACTGTTCTTTTAAACCGATACAGAAATGAATTTGATTTGCCGTTTTATATTCAACTTTGCTTTGGGTGTTAAAAATGCACTTTATTCTTCTAGGCGCTATGTAGACCAGTTATGCAATGGAAGCAAATAGAATCTACACACTTGTCATTTGCAAAAAATCTTAATCTGCAAATGATCATCGTCACGATGTGCAGCTAAAACACATTACAATACAAACTTAATAAATTATAGCAAAGTTATTCCAGATTCACCTATTTCTCTAAAAAATTCCGCCATTGATATTTTTCACTGGACCCACTACCTTTGAACACTTAACTGTAAATCCGAAATCGATGAAAGGTCTTCGACCTTGCATATTTCATTTGAAAATCGAATCTATTGCATGGCCGTTAGATGGGGCATCTGCGCTACACTGAATTTTAAATGTGTACAATTCTCCGTTTTGTCTCCATGTCAAACAAAAACGTTGTCTTACAGTTAGAATGGGTGTTTTGTTGAAAATAGCAATGTAGAATAATAAAGAGCTTTATGTGATACGTATACCACATTCGTTTACTCATAGAATGTAACTCTAATTGCAAAATTAATGTGAGCAGGTTGATTTTTGATTCCGAGGAACGCACATAGAATGGGCATAGTATGTTGGTATTCTCGATAATTGTAACCATGCCGATATTGTTGTCTGGCAGGAGCAGTAAACATTTCTGTTATGTTCTTATGATACGAATGATTCTCTATGTCAACATAAGCAACATGTGGAGTTTTCTCCCCAACTTTTCCATTCCCTCTGATAACACTAAGCGTCTTTCTTGACTGCCCATCAATAAGTCTTATGCGTATTGAATATATGTTATGCCCCTCTGGCAGAAACCTCAAATATAACCCGTATGATGCACCAGACTTATTAGGTTTCCCGCATATATCTAAATTAGGCCCCCTTTGTCGAGACTTTGAAACAGGTACTCCTCCCACAATTGATTTATGATGCATGGCTACTGTGTGCTGATAGCCTGGAAATGACTCTTGCAGGTTTGTGTTGTAAACAGATATCTCTGTCTCTTGCAATGGCGACTGCCCATATTCACGTAGTTGATAACCTGCGTTAGAATTATCAGGAGCCATATTTCTTCCCATTGCAAAGAATTTGTATGCTTGTAGAACATATGAATTGAATTTGTTAGAAAATTTCTTACACATTTGAGATTTTTCAATGGCGTCAATTTGCTGTGGTGTCATTTGAGTGAAGCGAAGCAGTGGCAGGACACGATCCAAATACTTAGAAATTTTGGCCTTGTGATTTGCACTCTGCAACCAAGATTCTACGCCTTTGTACAGTGTGTACTCATCCTGGACAACCACGTCCGAGGATTCAAGAATGGTACACAGTTGATCAATGCTCAAATTAAGCCATTCAGGAGTTTTAATTGCGGCATTTAAACTTTCTTGTATCAATTCAAGACATTCGAGCTCAAGATGTTTCAGGTTGTACGTTTTGGCGTGTTCCCACCACTGCAATGCTCCCTGTACATTCCTAGACTGTGTCACCTGTCTTGCCATATAATCTTCACATACTGGTTTAAGCAGAGTAACATTGTATTTGTCTGCTAATACAAGCACTGGCAGGGCTCTAGAAATTTTGAGTTCAATTCGTCCACTGTACATAAACTTTAGAAAGTCTTCAAAGACTGTAGCGCACTCCGGCGTTTCCTGCAACTTCACTTTAGCCTGCTGAGAGTCTCGCCAACGAGATTCTGTTAGCATGGTCCGCATGACTTCACTGAAATGTGCCAACAGAAATCTGTGTGCATAGTATGACATGTCACCGACTTTTAGGATCACGTCACTAAGGTCCGGTTGGTTGAACAGGCTGGATAAGCTGCTCACATAGGATTCACATGAGCCGGCGATTTCTGAATGATCACTGGTTCGCATTTCCACATTTGGGTAGTCTTCGTTACAATGTTTGGGTACTTGTAATTTCACAGAATAAGCCATGGTCGGCAGAATACACCGGGACCTGTTAGATGATCTATAACAAAGATAAAAATAAAATGTATCGGACGTCAAACTATAACGTCAATGAAATCCTGCTCCACACTGAATTATATTATAACTGCAAGCAGCTTCACGGGGCCCAAGCACTTGCAAATACTGGCAAAACGTACCACAATGATAATCAATAACCCCCTAATGTCACAAAGTGCTTCATTCGGTCAAATTCAGAGCATGTAGCACCTATTTTTAGGCATTTACAGGCATATTTGTTAAATCCAGAAGAAAGGTTGTATGGGTCTGTTGGATATTGTGACGAAATATATTTTTCCCAAATTTATTCCTATGTACCCAAAAATCAGACATCTAGCGTATTGGCTGGCCCAGAATAAGATATGCACATAATTGATAACGCACAAGATGTGGCACCACAGGGTCTCCCATCATACCAAATATGATGGATGTAGTACTTTTGTCTACTGCGTTATGGAGATATATGTATATTTGAGGTCAAAGGTCATTTAGGAATGTCACATAGTGCCAAAACTCAGACCCCGATCTCTATTGGTTAGCCTAGAATTAGATACGCATATATATAATGAGGTACAGGATATGCCCCCATGAGGTCTCCCAACATACCAAATATGACGGATGAGGCACTTGTGGTTACTGAGTTATGGACATATATGTATAATACAGGTCAAAGGTCATTAGGGTCATGTGACTTTTAACAATAATTTGTATTCCATAGTTATCCCTATGTACCGAAAATCGAACCTCTATCTCGGTTGGTCAGCCAATATTTAGATATGCACATATTTAATGAGGTATAGGATGTGCCATCATAAAGTCTCCCATCATGCCAAATATGAAGCGGGTAGCATTTGTGGTTACTGAGTTATGGACATATATGTATATTTGAGGCCAAAGATCATCGGGGTCACGTGACATTTTGTCAAAAAATGTCGGTGAATTTTCAAGAATAAATTCATTTTAATAGTTTATCTTGTATCTCTCCTATTTCATACAAACCCATTTGGAATTTGTCAGCCCAGGCCAGAGGTTTTCTTAGCGATAATATGCGTTACCTTTAAATCTGCGCAGTAGTGAGGTTAGTTCTGTCGGATTCAGGGACAAACTCCCCTGCATAGCGTTCACCCCACTCACGCGTTTCACATGATAAACAGAACACAAATCACCGCGTGAACCAAGTCAAGTTTGACAACTATCAGTGATACAGTGACATGTTCCAAAGTTTGCTGCTATGTAAACAAATGGAAATTCGACTCTGACCTGAATCACAGTGCCACATAAATCGCGTCAACAGACAACATTCTACTCACAATACCGAGAAAGAAAAATGGCTGACAGAAATACGTAGAAATCTATGTCATTGATCATAGACCCTCTAGAAATATGCCCTTGAGAAAAACGTCCTGTTTTTATCGAGGGTCTATCGAGGGTCTATTCATTGATATACCACCTGCACCGATAAATTGGCGAATTCGAAGAGTCGATTTTTCCATTATCTCAATCAAGAGAACACATTTCGAAAACATTAATTGTCGTCTCAAACCACTGCAGCAACGTTAAAGGTTGGGACCTCACCCAAGGAATATTGGGAATGTTGGATGGTGACAAAAGATTTCACATCTGTAGAGGTTTCATTTTTCCCTTTATATTAATATGTAATCATCGTTACATGGTAAACATGTCAATGATAACTTTTGT